>NW_015391412.1:0-2203 GCF_001527695.2 Protobothrops mucrosquamatus
GTCCGGACGGCCGCGCAGGGCTCGACACAATGTTTTGGCCTCAGAAAGCTTTAAGGCTGCAGGGACTAATTGTCCTCTGCCTGTATAGAAGAAACATTTGATGGTGATAGGAGTAAATGAAAGGTCTTCAAATTTTAAAATTGTAAGAGGAATTAATTGTAAGAGGAAGTAGCTGCAAGAGGAAATAGCTAGCTTAAAGATAAAACAAAATGAATTGAATAATAGGAACTCTGTCCAACTCTGATATTCTGTTTGTGTGTGTGTGTCATGTTTCAGTGATTTTCCTTTGCATTTCAATCTGGATTTATCCTTAATAATGCATTTGAGGGCATTCTAGTCAAAGGAACAATCCTATGAAGTTTTATTTAACATCTGAATGTGTCTTTGGGACTCCTTGCTACTGCAAAAGTGGTGATTAGTTGCTGCTTAATGTGTGGGCTCAATTTGTTTTCCTTTTCCTTGGAGCCAAGAAGGAAAAGGGAAACCTTTATGGAGAACCAATTTGGTTTCAGGGTTACAGCCATAGGCTACAAGTCTGGACAACTGTGAGTTCAAATCCAGCTTTGGCCATGAGGGCTGGATGAGTGATTTTGGGCTGGTCATTTTTTTCTCCTCAGCCGTAGGAGGGAGGCTTTGGCAAGCCACTTCTATAAGTGTTATGGCAATATTCCTCCTGTTTTATGCTTTGAGGGCTGTTTTAGTTCTCTGAAAGCAAAAGTTTTGTATAAACTATTTTTACTCTGCCAGGGGGAGGGGGAGGCAATCATTTGTCTTCTCAACTATCCTGTTGCTTCTTTGATGTGCTGCTGCAAGAGTGATTTGTATATCATCTTCCTGACACAAAAGCATTCCAGAATTGTTGGCTCAATGCCGATCGATGAGCCTATGTGTTTTACCTTTTAAAATCCTAAATGTGTCATTTACAGCAAGTTAACTGTGTTACATTTTTGTCCCTTAACATGGCATCTGATAAGGGGTCTAGGTGGGGGAAAGCAAAAATTGAACATGACTGTAGCTCCATAGCAGACATACAAACCAAGGCAAGGGAAGATGTGCAAGAGGAGTCCCTGGGGAAAGGGATGGATGTGTATATAGATGGATCATTTGGTATGAGTGAAGGAAAGATATATAGTGGATATGCTATTATAGAAGGGACTCAAGTACAGGAAAGTGGGAAATTACCTTCAGATTGGTCAGCTCAGACATGTGAATTGTGAGCTTTAAAGCAAGCATTGGAAAGATATGTGGAACAAGTACTGGGGTCTCTGTTTTCTCTTCGACAGGAAGGCTTGGTGGTGCAAACAGCTTCTTTGGAATTTCCAGTCCATAAGATCCAGCTGGGACAGTGGGTGCTGATTCGTAAATGGAAGGAGGAACCTCTACAACCAAGCTGGGAAGCTCCTTACCTTGTACTACTGGCTACTGAATCTGCTGTCCAGACGGCTGAGAATGGTTGGACTGGTTGGACACATGAGCAAAGGTGGTTACTGGACCTGAAAGAGGTTGGACAGTCACCCCAGGACAAGGACTGAAAGCCACACTTAAAAGGACTTGAATGGGTGATGGACCAGAACCCATACCTATTTCGAACATCCCTATTAGAATTCCAGGTGACCCCAGACAAAGAACAAAGGTGTTGATGGTGACTCATGAGAGAAGTAAAAGTGGTTTGTTACAAGTAAAACCAATAACTGAGAAAGAAATCACACCATTAGAAACTGAAAATGTAGACTTCCGGTGGTGACGTGGAGGTGGTGCAGGGGGAAGAAGACAGTCTCCGTCCTCTAACTCTGATTTTTTCAAGTTTGGAGACCCTTCGGGGGCACAGAGAGTCTGGAGGGCTACGTGCGAAAAGGGTGAAACCTTGGGGAGAAGTGAGGTGTGAGGCAGGCACCCATTGCAACAGAGGAAAACCCTTAAATCCAACTTGAAAACTTCTGCCTTCAACAGATGGCAGATCTGAGGCCTCGACTAACCACAAAGGATATGGAAGCAAGATATACTTAATGTTCTGTCCCCCGTCCGACCCACACCCCCCAACCAGGCAGCCGAGGCCTGAAAAACTGCTCGGCACAAAGGCAAATGAATTCCTTGGCAGCAACTGCGTAGCTGCCTGCCAAGCCTTTACTGATAAGACACAGCAAACAAAGATAATTCCACAATGACTTGCCAGAGAGCGTGCGACCGAATATCCATCAAAAAT
>NW_015391412.1:6208-9572 GCF_001527695.2 Protobothrops mucrosquamatus
AGGAGGAGAAAGTTGGAAAAGTGAAGGAATTGGCGAGAGGACGTAATACGGAGGTGAAAGCGACAGGAAGAGATCAAAATTTGGAAGGTTAGAGAGATCGGAGAAACAGCACGTTACAGAAGATCGGAGAAAGTGAGATTGGGGAGAGAAAATGGCGATTTAGGAGAAACGGAGAAAGAGTGAACACGCTGTGGAAGATTGGAGAAAGTGGTTGGAGGAGAAAGTTGGAGACAGACCTGGTCGTGGAGAAGATCCGGAAAGCCAAGGAGACGACGAGAGGACTCAATTAAGGAATGAAAGTGAGCGGAGCGCAGTGAGAATCCGGAAGGCAAAGGAGACGGTGAGAGGATGTGCGAAAGCGAAAGGAACGGACTGACGGTGGGAGATACAGGATCGGAGGGGAAATACGGAGTCCTGGAGAGACTGTGTCTTTGGTTAAGAGGGAAGAGAGAAAGTAAAGAGGATGGCGACGAGTGTGAGAGGAAGTGAAGGAGACGGTGAGAGGACAGAGCACGACGTTGAAGGTGACAGGAACGTGGAGAAGGTCCAGAAGTGAAAAAAAAAAGCGAGGTTGGAAGAGAACGGAGGAGGTGAACCAGGAAGTGTGGAGAGTTTGGAAAGTGAAGGAGACGGTGAGAGGACTCGATTGGGCAATGAGAGACAGGAACAGATAAATGGACTAATGGACTAAACGCTGATGATATAAGTTGGGTGAAAAAATTTGGAGTTTTAGAGAGAGTGGGTGTTAAACAATAAGAAGAAAACAAAGAGGACTAGGGAAGGAGAAAAGAGGACTAAAGTTAGAAGGTTTGCTGATTAAACAAAGGGATATAAGGAATAAAAAATAAATAAATAAATAAATTTGATAGATAAGATATTAAGATGGCAACACTGAGAACGGGGAAAAAAACAATGTCAAGTTTAGTACTGACACCTTCATCTCCCCCTGGACAGAGAACAATAGAGGGAATGTTAGGGACAGAGAAGCAAAATGTATTATCAAATATGCAAAGCATGCAGATAACATTATTAACTATTCAAGAAACAATGTTAAAGATGCAGGAGACAATGTCAAAAAATCATATTGAAATGAGAGGGGATATAAATAAATTAGATAATAAGATTGAAACGATACAACAAACAATTGTGAAAAATGAGGAAAGAATATTGACAGTAGAGGTAGGATTGGATAAGATAGGGAAAAAAGTTGACACATTAGATAAAAACTTGAGGGAAACTAATAAAAAATTGGAAGAATCGATTACACATTTGGAAATGGACAGGGCAGCGTTTTACTTAAGGTTTCAAAACGTGGTAGAGGATAAAGAAGAAGATTTGGGCACCATTATGGTAGAGTTGATAGCTGAGGCGCTACAAAGAGATAAGCAAGAAATATTGCCAGAAATAGATGAGGTGTACAGAATCCATACAAGCTATGCTTGAAGAAATAAATTACCACGTGAGATACATGTAAGATTTGCCAGAAAAAAAATCAGAGACTTAATATATAGGATTACAAGGGAAGATCCAATAATCTACAAAGGTATAGAAATCCAAACACTTAAACAAATTCCAAGGAAAGTGAGGGAACAGAGAAGGGATTACAGATTTCTCAGTGCATATCTTATCAAAAATAACATTCCATTTAGATGGTTAATTCCTGAGGGGATGCTGATAACATGGCAGGAGAGAAGGATAAAAATTGACAACCTGGATAAGGCAAAAGAATTTTATGAACAATTAGAAGGGGAAGAAGAAGAGAATAGCAGCAGGGAAGAATTAGAATTAGAACCCAAAAGTCAGGAAGATCAGCAACTAGAGTTAAAAGAGAGAGAGAAGGAAAAAGAAAGTAAGGAGGTAAGAAGACAAAGGAAAGAAAGAGGAATAGGTTTGAGAGCAAGACAAACCTAGAAGTAAAATAATGGATGGGAAGATTAGATTAGTCTCAATTAACGTTAATGGCCTAAATGCACCAGTTAAAAGAAAACAAATATTGACTAAATTAGTTAAACAAGGCATAGACATAGTATGTTTACAAGAAGTACATATAAAAAAACTACACAGAAAATATTTGGAATTTCCGAAACTAGGAGAATTATATACATCATTAATGGAACAAAAACAGAGAGGAATAGCAGTCTATATCAGAAAAGGAATTAGAGCCAACATAAAATATCAAGATACAGAGGGAAGGGTATTAATATTGGAGTTACAAATTGAACAGAAATCATGGCTATTGGTGACAATTTATGCTCCAAATGAAAACCAAAAAGAATTTTATAAAGATCTGTATGAAAAACTTATTGAAATTGGACAAAGAAATATTTGTATAATAGGTGATTACAATGCAATAGTGGATGTAAAAATAGATTATATTAGCACTATGAAAAATAAAAAGAAGCGAAAAACGCTACCAAAAACATTTTTTGAGATGGCGCAGGAATTTAACCTATTTGATGTATGGAGAAAACAGAATCCCAGGAAAAAGGAATATATTTTTTTCTCAAATCCACACAAATCGTGGTCTAGTTTGGACATGGTATGGATGAATGGGGAAATAGGGCAAGAAGTGGAGACAATAGAAATAATGCCAAACGTATGGGCAGATCATAACCCCCTGAAAGTAGTGTGGACAGGTCAGAAAAAAACAAAGAGAAGGTGGACACTCAATACTCAAATTTTAAAGGAAAGAGAATTTATCGTAAGGATCAAAAAAGAGATGGAACTATTTTTCAAAGAGAACACTAAACAACAATCATTACAGACCATATGGGACACTGCAAAAGCTTATCTCAGGGGTATAGCAATAGCATATACAGCTAGGAAAAATAAGGTGAAAAGGCAGACACAAAATACATTTTCGGAAAAGATTAAAGAATTAGAATCTAAATTACAGTGGGAGCCACAAGATGAAATGATTAAAGAGGAACTAATTTTGGCCAAACATAAATTAAATATAGTAGAACAAGAGGAATTGGCAAAAGAACTGAAAATAACCAAACAAATTTTTTTCGAACACGCAAATAAACCAGGGAGGTGGCTTGCCTACAAATAAAAAAAAGAAAAGGAAAAAAGATTTATTCAGGAACTGCATGACAAAAATGGAGAGGTGCAATATAAAATAGAAAAAAAGAAAAAATAATTCAGAAATATTTTGAGTCCCTATATAAAAAAGAGGAAACAGAGGAGGAGAATATAAAACAATATTTAAAGGTCAATGGTCTTTCAGAATTGAAAGAAGAACAAAGAGAACTATTGAATATAATAATAATAATAATAATAATAATAATAATAATAATAATAATAATAATAATAATAATAATAATAATAATAATAATAATAATAATAATAATAATAATAATAA
>NW_015391412.1:11438-13474 GCF_001527695.2 Protobothrops mucrosquamatus
TCTATACTGTTTTTTATGGCACTATTTTTGATAGGTTGGTCTGTTTTTTCCCTTTGTGTAAAGACAGATGCAAAAAACGAGTTAAATAGTTCTGCTTTCTCCCTATTGCTTGTCACCTTCTTACCACTTTCCCCCACTAATGGACCAATCGTTTCCTTCACTTTTTTCTTGTTTTTTACATGTTGAAAGAAGCTTTTTTAGTTATTTTTGACTTTGGTCGCAAGCCTTAGTTCATTTTGAGCCTTGGCTTTCCTCACTTCATCTTTGCAGGCTTGGGCTATTTGTTGATATTCTGATTTAGTTATGTGCCCCTCTTTCCACTTTCTATACTTGTCCTTTTTGTCTTTCAATTTGTCAGAGAGTTCTTTAACAGCAATGGAATTAAGAGTGGCAGTACAAAAGCAAAAAAATAATAAAGCTCCGGGGCCAGATGGTCTACCTGGGGAAGTATATAAGACCTTATATGAAGATTTGGAAATGACACTACTAGAGGTATATAATGATGTATTGGAGAAAGCTAAATTACCAGACTCATGGACAGAAGCCAACATAACCCTCATTCCAAAAGAAGATACAGATCCTAAACAAATAAAAAATTATAGGCCAATCTCGTTGTTGAATTCGGACTATAAAATTTTTACTACAATAATGGCGGAACGACTAAAAACAATATTAAATCAAATAATATATTCGGATCAAAACGGTTTTCTACCAAATAGACAAATTAGGAATAATACAAGAATTGTACTGAATGTTTTGGAATATTACGAAGCACATCCCGAAAAATAGGCTGCATTAATATTTTTAGATGCCCAGAAGGCTTTTGATAATCTTAATTGGCAATTTATGTTCCAACAGCTAGAAAATATGAAAGTTGGCAAGAAATTTGAACAAATGATAAAGTCAATATATAGAACACAAAAGGCCAGAGTAATAATACTGTAAATGGGGAAAATACAGAGAAGATTGAAATTAACAAGGGTGTAAGACAGGGATGTCCAATGTCACCTCTACTTTTTATTCTAACGTTAGAAGTGCTACTAACTAAAATCAGAAATAACAAAGAGATAAGGGGATTAAGGATTAAAACAGAAGAATATAAGATACAGGCATTCGCAGATGATTTGGTGTTTTTTATAGAGGAACCGTTTGAAAGAGGTAGAATTTTAATAGATGAAATAGAGAATTATGGAACGGTGGCGGGACTAAAAATAAACAAAGAAAAGACTAAAATATTAGTTAAAAATTTAACTGAAAAACAAAAAAGGGGATTAAAAGAAAATTTTGGGTTGCAAATAGTAAAAAAGGTTAAATATTTGGGAATTTGGCTCACCGCAAGATGTTCCTCAATAAAAGAAGATAATTATAAAAAATTGGTACTATGTATACAAAAAGATTTAGAGATTTGGGGGAAATTACAATTATCAATGTTAGGAAGGATTTCGGCAATTAAAATGAATGTTTTACCAAGAGTGTTATACCTCTTTCAAACAGTTCCAATAAAACTGGGGAAATTTTTTTTTGATGAATTAAATAAAATGATTAATAAATTTATATGGCTAGGTAAAAAAGCACAAATAAATGCTAAAGCGTTACAGGATAGTAGAAGTAGAGGTGGCCTTGGACTCCCAAAATGGGAAACTTACTATCAAGCAGCTGGATTGCTTTGGATCAGTGACTGGATAAATTTAGAAAATAAAAGCGTCCTTACAATTGAAGGTCACGATCTACAAGTTGGATGGCACGCTTTTCTATGGGGGAAAGATAAGAAAATTCATACATATTTCTTCCAACATCAGATAAGAGATGCATTAATTTGGATATGGGGAAAAATAAAAAAAAAATACTATACGAAAATTCCAATTTGGATTTCACCAATGGAGGCGATGATTCATCCAAACACATTAGATAAAACAAAAATGATTAGGTATAAAGAATTATTAGATAACCAAGGGAAGTTAAGATCAAGAGATGAATTAAAAGAACAGGGAATAATTATCGATTGGTGGCCATATGCACAGATAAAATCAAAATAT
>NW_015391412.1:15736-18403 GCF_001527695.2 Protobothrops mucrosquamatus
ATTATTAGATAACCAAGGGAAGTTAAGATCAAGAGATGAATTAAAAGAACAGGGAATAATTATCGATTGGTGGCCATATGCACAGATAAAATCAAAATATAATAAAGATATGGAGGAGTATGGGATATATCAAACATTACAGCAATTGGATAAAATATTGATAAACAAGGGAGAATTTTTTTTAACAAAAACCTATAAACTCCTATTAGAAATTGAATTTGAAGAAGAAATAGTAAAGGGCCCGATGATAGCATGGGCCCGAAATATAGGTAGAAATATAGGACTAGATGAATGGGAAAGAATTTGGAACGTAAATTGCAGATTAACGTTGTCAACTGCGTATAAAGAAAACCAAATTAAAATGTTTTATAGATGGCATCTAGCACCGGCGAGATTGGCTAAAATTTATAAGAATGTGAATCCAGATTGTTGGAAATGCAAAAACAATGAGGGAACATTCTACCATATGTGGTGGCAATGCCCCAAAGCAAAAATCTACTGGGAGCAGATAAGAAGATGGCTACTGGAAATAACAAGACAACAAATTGAATTCAAGCCCGAAATATTCTTACTAGGTATAATTAATCCAAAAATTGAAAAACGACTCCAATACTTCATTATACATATTATAACGGCGGCACGTATTACATATGCACAACATTGGAAGAGTGAAAACATACCAACAAGTGCAAAGATTATAGGAAAGATTTTAGATTTTAGAGATGAACAAACTAACTTTAGAAATGAAAGACAAAGAAGTTACTGATTTTTACGAGGTATGGGACATGTATTATAGTTGGCTAGAATTGAGGAATAAAAAAGTAAGAGAAGTAATGTAAATAATTGTTAATAAACGTAAGAGATATAGGATATAGTATTGTTAAGGAAAAAGGAAAATGTATTGTGTATTGTGTATTTTGTCTGTTTGAAAAAAAAGAAAAAAAAAGAAACTGAAAATGTAGATTTGCAAACTATAAGAATTAGGTGGTAGATGTGTGTCTTTTGTTATTGCCAGTGTGGTTGCTGTTGTTATTATTGTTGTGATTGTGACCAATTTGTGGGTGTGAAACACCGTGTAATAATCATGAGAGGGTGGATCCTAATTCTACAATTCCTGAAGACAACACACCAAAGCAGCCTAGTAAGTGACAGTAAAAATTTGTTTGTGGAATTTGCAGAACAGGTACATCAGGTAATCCATTTAACCAAGTGTTGGGTGTGTGGTAGGCCTTTGATAGCCCAATGACCTATGAGAGCAGTGCCTTTAAACCCACCTTTTCCGCTCCCCAATTCCAAGGACTTCACGGATAATTAGACAGATACTAACTTTATCTTTCAAAAATCCTGGAGCACTGGGGAAGTACCTGAGGATTGGAAAAGAGCTGATGTGGTTCCCATCTTCAAAAAAGAGAAAAAAACAGACCCAGGAAACTATAGACCAATCAGCCTAACACCAATACCTGGGAAGATACTGGAAAATATAATCAAAAAACAGATCTGCGAACATCTAGTAATAACTAGAAGCCACCATGGGCTTATTAAAAACAGATCATGCCAAACCAATCTTATTTCATTTTTTGACCAAGTGACTAAATTAGTAGACCAGCGAAATGCTGTGGACATAGTATACTTAGACTTCAGCAAGGCATTCGACAAAGTTGACCACGACCTACTTCTTGGAAAGCTAGAAAAAAGTGGGCTAGATAGTATCACCATCAGATGGATTTGTAACTGGCTGACAAACCATACTCAACCTTGTGAACTCTAAAGCTTCCTCCTTCCGTTATGTATTCAAGATGGACAGTGAATAATATTTATATGTTACTTATATCTAAGGGTGTAAGTCTATACATATGTTGTATATAGTACGTTTAAAATGTGTTATGTATGTGTACACTTTGAGAGGAAGCAACTAAATTTCATTTTTAATGTGTGCCATTGTGCCCACAGGAAAAAATGACAATAAAGGTTATCTATCTAGTCCTTAATGGTACTACATCTACATGGAGGGAAGTAAGCAGTGGGGTACCACAAGGTTCTGTCTTAGACCCATTGTCAACTTTAGAATGAGCATGGCTGCAGCCATTTTTTCCTTCTCATTTCTAGTTGACACATAGCACGGAGGGAGGAGGGTTGCCAGGTATTGCACTAGACAAAACAGACTTTCTCTCTCGGACTTTCTCTCATGGGAACCAAGGTCATTGGCTGCTCCCAAGACTGTGGGCTGGGTGTTTCATGAAAAGCTCGCCAACAAGCTGTATGGGGAAACATAGTTGCTTGCATAGCCTTAGGGGTGGGATTTTTTAACTTTGTATTGGGGAATTTTTATGCATTTCTTCAGACTTGGTTTCACTTTTGAAGTGCCGATACGTTGTATCAATAAACATGTTCTTTGAGGAATTGCAAGCCTCGAAGTTCTGCTTTATTTGTCTCTGTCTGTCGGAACCTTGACACCCAGTACTCTTCAATATCTTCATAAATGACTTAGATGAGGAAATAGAAGGGGAACTTATCAAATTTGCAGATGATACTAAGCTGGCAGGAATAGTCAACAGCCTAGATCAGGGCTTTTCAACCTTTTCACCAATTGTACCACTTTTAGAATATGGCAATATTCAAGTACCACCAGTCACCTAGCAAGGTGTCAAAAACTTGATGACCCCCCCC
>NW_015391412.1:19674-25657 GCF_001527695.2 Protobothrops mucrosquamatus
TCCTTCCTTCCTTCCTTCCTTCCTTCCTTCCTTCCTTCCTTCCTTCCTTCCTTCCTTCCTTCCTTCCTTCCTTCCTTCCTTCCTTCCCTGCTTCTCTTTCCTTCCTCCGCGCTCAGGAAGGGATGATGGGAGGGAGAGAGATTGCCAGCACTGCCAGTGGCCATGCTGCTGCCGGCCATAGCCATCCCAATGAAAGGGAAGCCTGGTGGCTTCGAGGTGAGGTCAGCAAGCAGGCATGGCGCTGATCTACCGGTGGGGGCCATCAAGGCTGGAACACACTCAGCCTTAGATCCATGGGGAGCCCTAGAGCCAGCGAGCCCCCCTCCCATCTCTGCCCCGCTCCTGGGGGTGCACGGAGAAGGCGGCAAGCGTGCGAGTGCTGGCATCCCAGGGGAAAAGGAAACACTTCTCCTACCTTTTTCCTTTCTCAGTGGTCAGCAGGGATGGTCAGCAGCGATGCTAGGTGCTCACCGCCTCCTCTTCATGTGCCCAGGGGTCAGGGCAGGGCAGCCCCTCGCTGGCCCTTTCCCACCAAAGCCACCTCCTTTTATATACTCTCCTCTCCCGGAAGCGCCAATCAGCTGGAGCCCAGCACTGATCCTGGCACCTCTGCAGAGCCCCAACAGCCCTGCAGCTCCAGCTGTCTCTCCCTTGGGCTTGTGCGGCGCTGCCGCTGCTTCAACTCATTCCTCTCCACCCCGCTACCACTTCGCGTACCACCTGCCAGGTGGCAAAGTACCACTGGTGGTACGCGTACCACTGGTTGAAAAGCCCTGCCCTAGATGATAGACTCAAGATCCAGATGGATCTTGACAGACCTGAACACTGGGCCCTATCTAACAAAATGAAATTCAATGTAGAGAAAAGTAAAGTCTTACACTTAGGCAAGAAAAAGTAAAAGTACACATATAGATTGGGTGAAACCAGGCTTAATAGCAGTAACTGTGAGAGGGATCTTGGAGTCTTAGTAGACAATCAATTAAATATGACCCAACAGTGTGCAGCGGCAGCCAAAAAAGCCAATGCAATCCTAAATTGCATTAACAGAGGGATTGAATCAAGATCACGTGAGGTACTAATACCACTCTATAAAGCATTAGTAAGACCACACCTAGAATACTGCAAGGAGTTTTGGTCTACACACTATAAAAAAGATGTTGAGTGCAGAGTGCAGAGAAGAGCAACAAAGATGATTAGGGTGCTGGAGCCTAAAACATATGAAGAACGGTTGCAGGAACTGGGCATGGTTAGTCTAGTGAAGAGACTAGAGTCACCAGGGATGACATGATAGCAGTATTCCAATATTTGAGGGGCTGTCACAGAGAGGAGGGGGTCAACCTATTTTTCAAAGCACCAGAAGGCCAGACAAGGAACAATGGATGGAAACTGATCAAGGAGAGATTCAACCTAGAAATAAGGAGAAATTTTCTGACAGTGAGAACAATCAACCAATGGAACAGCTTGCTTTCAGAAGTTGTGGGAGCTTCATCACTGGAAGCTTTCAAGAAGAGACTGGACTGCCATCTGTCAGAAATGTTGAAGGGTCTCCTGCTTGGGTGGGGGGATGGACTAGATGACCTAGAAGGTCGCTTCCAACTCTGTTATTCTATTTATTTAACCGACATATGTGGGAGTTAAGTAATGTTCCAACTGACTTTTATTGTATGAACAGGAGTAGAGGACACCAGCTATTGGGGAGAAGCCAATGTATTTGGACTCAAACATATGACCAGATTCCAATCATGAGAGGCCCTGTAAACTGTACCCAACTTAAAACAACATAAAATCAAAAACGGTGTGCCTATGTAGCAAACAGGTTAAGGTTGGGATGTTTATATAAGAAGTATAAGGAAAAAAGGGTCCACAGATAGAATAAAAAAAGAATTACAACCAGTAACTTGGAATTGGTGGACCATAGGAGGATATCAAGGGCAATATAGCAATAGCACCTAGACCTATGTACTGCTTCACAGTGCTTTACAGCCCTCTCTAAGCGCTTTACAGAGTCAGCATATTGCCCCCAACAATCTGGGTCCTCATATTACTGACCTCGGAAGGATGGAAGGCTGAGTCAACCTTGAGCCTGGTGAGATTCGAACTGCCACATTTCAGGCAGCGGGCAGTCAGCAGAAGTAGCCTGCAATACTGCATTCTAACCACTGCACCACCACAGCTCATATACTTTGACCAATGGCATAATAAGGCAGAAGTAATAGCCAATCGGACTGCTACAGCTTTAGAATTGTTGGCTACCGAGGTAGGACAAATCAGAGAAGCTGTGATCCAAAATAGAATGGCTCTAGATTACATATTAGCTTCTGAAGGAGGAGTATGTGGAAAATTTAATTTTACACTGTTGTTTGCAGATAGATGACAATCATGAAGTGGTAATGGATATTGCAAAAGGAATCAGAAAAGTGGCTAAGGCTCCTGAACAAAAGTATGAAAATATGTAGGGTGATTGGAGTTGGTTTGGCTTCCCAACTTTGGATGGTTAACACAAATGTTTCTTGGCCTGATATTTTTGGTGGTTATAGGACTTATGTGTTGTGCATGTCTGCAATGTATTTGTCAGATCCCCAAAGAAATGTATTACTTTTCTTTCTATCGTATACATGCTTTTGTAACCATTTTTGAGGGCCTGCCATTCTGTTGGGAGGGGGCCTAATCTGGAGCCTACCCCTCCTGAAAAAGAGAAAGCAGATCCAATCGGAGCTGGTAGTGGCAGTCCTAAAGCAGCACTTCCCGGTGAGAACGAGCTTCAAGCCACAGCCTGAGAGGAGAGAAGAAATCGCCCAGACACCACCGGCACTTCCCTGCTCCACTGATTGCTTCAAATGCAGAAAGGAGGGCCGAGCAGTTGACTGTCGCAGCAAAGTGCCAGCAAAGAGGGGAGACCATCAATCGAGTGGGAGATCCACAAAAGCCACACTGCACCCAAGGGAGTCAGCACTGAGAACTGCAGAGATCGTAGAGCTTACCCAGGCCCATGGGGCAGATGGTCAAGCTCCGACTCCACCAAATGACGACTCGGAAGTGGCAGATTGTGACTACGAAGACGACCCCTTGGTAAGTGGGCCAATCGACCCCATAACCATGCCCCTAGAACTGTCCATACCGGGCACTGGGAAGAAAGTAAAATTAGCAGCCTTGCTGGACTTGGGGTGTACCCGCTACTTAATCAGCCCAAAACTGGTAGGGAAAATGGGAGCATCCCTCAGGAGACTCAAGGCTCCAATCACCTTTTGTCAGCTTGATGGGTCCATCGTGGCAGGGGGGGTCCCAGCCAGTTTTGCCACCAAGCCCCTGCATTTAACCATGGAAGACCACTCAGAGACTTTAGCGTTTGTTGTGGCTCCTGGCATGGAGTGGCTGCTAGTGCTGGGACTGACATGGTTAAAGGAATGGAACCCCATAGTCGATTGGAGGGAGGGATGCCTGAAATTCCTGAAGAGGAGGGCCTCTCCCCCATCCAAGGATGAGAGCAGGAGGAGTGGATTATGCTGTGAACGAGCCTCCACCCTCAGCAAGCAGGAACTACAGAGCCTCCCACCAGAATACTGGGACCTAGCTGAAGTGTTCAGTGAGCAGAGATCGGATGAGCTCCCGCCCCACTGACCCACAGACTGTGCCATTGAGTTTCTCCCAGAGGCAAAACTCCCAAAACCAAAATTGTACTCCATGACCCCTAGGGAGTTGAACAAACTTCGCAAGTTCATTGACAAAAATTTGGCGTGGGGTTTCATTCAGCCTGCCAGACCCCAGGTAGCTGCCCCTGTTCTATTTAGAGAAACGAAGGATGGGTCTCTTCATCTCTGTGTGGATTATAGGGGTCTGAACATGGTGTGCATGGAAAATATGTACCCTCTCCCTCTAATGAGAGACATGTTAGCACACCTATCAAAAGGAAAAAAATTCTCTAAACCAGACTTGTGGGAGGCTTACTATTGAATAAGAATAAGGAAGGGGGATGAATGGAAAACTGCTTTCAATTGCCCCCTGGGCTGCTTTCAATTTAGGGTGCTACCCTTTGGACTGCAGGGGGCTCCTGCTGTTTTCATGCAATTGATTGAGGTTCTTCATGAGCACCTGTACAGGGAGGTTTTGGTTTATCTTGATGATATCTTAATCTATACTGAGACCAAGGCAGAGCACGTCAAACTGGTCAGAGCAGTATTGAAGCAGTATTGAATAAACTGCGCTCTGCCAAGGTATATGCCAAACTCTCAAAGTGCGAATTCCACAAAGATCGTATTGATTACCTGGGCTATCGCATCTCAAACGAGGGGGTGGAGATGGACTCGGAGAAAGTGCGAGCTGTACTAGAGTGCCCCCCCTTGCACCAGGAAGCAACTGCAGAGCTTCCTAGGCTTTGCAAATTTTTACCGGCAGTTTATTCCTTCCTTCGCGCAGATTGTGCTTCCCATTACAAATCTGTTAAAAACCAAAGGCGGGGATAAGCCAAAACCCAGCCAACTGCTGAAATGGAGGAGGAGGCTTTTGTTATTCAGGCCGATGCCAGTGATGTGGTGGTAGGAGTGGTTTTCCTCCAAAGAAATAAGGAGGGCCAGTTACAACCCTGTGCATACACTTCCAGAAAGTTATCTGAAACAGAGCAAAGGTGGGTGGCCTGGGAGAAGGAAGCCTATGGTGTACGATGGGCTCTCCTAACGTGGAGACATTTCCTAGAGGGGAGTAAAATACCCTTCCAGGTGTAGATCATAAGAATTTTGAAGCCATGAAAACCCCTACGAAACTGTCCCCTAAGCAAGCGTGGTGGGCTCAGCATTTCCACCAATTCAACTTTACAATTCATTACCTTCCTGGGGGGAAGAATTTTCTGGCAGATGCCCTGTCTAGAATGCCGCAATATAACAGTGTAAAATCTGAAGTTATTAAACCATTGCTGACCCCCAAACAGTTAGCAGCACCTGTCACTACCAGAGCGCAAACCAGGGCTATGATACCACTGGACAAGACGGCGGCCCAAGAGTTTAAGAAAGCATTGGAAACCGATGAGTGGTTTCAGAGTCATAAGAACTTATGTTTGACTTCTGAGCTGGCCATTAGATGGCAGGAACAATGTTCACAGGTATGGGCACATATGGCCAGCTGCAATCATACGTTCGACCTTGCAGGGATGGAGACCATTGCCCAGGATACCACCAAGGGCGGCCGACTACTTAAGGAGGCTTGGCTATCCGACAGACACTCGATCAATCGCCACATAGACTTACTGCCTGCTTATCAGGAACTAAGGGAGTGGGAGGAACAATGTAACAACTTGCAATGAATGCAACAAGCGCCGGCCATGCAGGATCAGAACGGTTGGCCCATGCGACAAAGAACTACAACTGCCGAAAGGAAGGAATCCCCAGTGCCTCCAGTGCAAGAACTAAGGAGGGGGGCCAGGGCACAGCAAAAAGGAGGGGTGGCCATAGGACAAGAGGCGTTAGGGAACCAATCTACAGCAATAGGCACTTGGACACGAACCAGACAGACAAGGAGACCAACCATGAGGGAGGAAATGACTCCTGAGCTTAAGAACACATGGACGGATGTGGGACAGCTAGAAACAATACGGCCAATTGGGGCGGGTATACTGGTAACTCGCTCCATGAGCAGAGTGCAACAACGGCTGGCTTGATAAGCAAGCTCCCAAAATACCGGCATTTTACTCTGACGACATCGGCAGTTAGCCGACGAAAGCTAAGTGTATTAAAAAGTTTTGTTTGTATTTTATCCTGGTGTTCAATTGTTTCTTATTTATATATATATAAATAAGGTGGGAGCTCCCACCCTCTGGAACGAACTACCCCCAGAGATCCGGGTGATCCCGGATCTCCCTTCCTTCCGCCGCGCCCTTAAGACATGGCTATTTCAACTAGCAGGACTGGCCTAAGGGGAAATTTTTAGCGGGGTTTTTAAAAAACAATTTTAAATTAATCAAAGGCCAAATCTAATATTTCATTTTAATTATGTT
>NW_015391413.1:0-3297 GCF_001527695.2 Protobothrops mucrosquamatus
CATGCCCATTGCTGGTTGGCTAACTAGCAACAGGGTCTTGCCAGCCAATGGAATTGTGTGATTACAAGCCAGGGGAATCCCATAAAAGAGGGCTCCCCTGGCCCAGAGAGCCAGTCCGGATTTACCTTATGCCTTGCCAATAAACCAAGAGCTGACTGTCACTCGACTCGTGTCTTACTGCCTGCGCGATCTAACACTGAGGTAGAGAAACACTGACCTGTTAAAACGAGGGGTGCTCAATGCAGTTGGTTCCTGATGTACGGTGTGCTTCTTTCTCCTTTGTCTGTTATTATTCCTACCTTTTAAATGGTTTTATAATTAGATTTTCTGAACAGGCTAAACTTTGATCAATACAAATTGCTCTAATAATGTGGGTGTATTTTGTGTAAAATACATTTTTAAAGCATGCAGAATTACCCTGAATTGGCACTCATGGGTGTAGCTAGAGAAAATGTAGCAGGCAAGGAGAAGGAACATCTAATTCTACCAATAGATGCTTACTTGATGGATTTTGACCAAATATTCTCTGTTTTTCCTACTTCCCAAATGCTTGTCTGCATTTTTCCCCCCACCAATCTCTGCCTGATACACAGGAAAAAACACCATCCGCCAATCAAGCAGGCGTATTACAAAAGATCTTTTTGTTTGAATACTGTGTAGGTCTCAGAGTTCACTTAAAATTTATCATCTCACATATGATACATAATATTGATGAACTCAAGCAGTCCTGGATTCCATCAATTAATGCCCCAAACCAGCATATCCAGGACTAGAGACTTCATGATCCCTGCCCTTCCCATGACATTACTAAACCACTTTTTTTCAAATCATAAAGAAAGTTGGCAACGCGGAAAGAGAAACCATAATCCTTTACAAGACGGATGGGCTATAGGGAAGAGAGGGAGAGAAAATAAATTTTTAAAAGCTAATACAATCCTGGGTTGTATAAACAGAGGCATAGACTCAAGATCACGCGAAATATTATTACCGCTTTATGAAAATCTAGTAAGATCACACCTGGAATGCTGCAGCCAATTTTGGTCACCATATCACAAAAAAGATGTTGAGACTTTGGAAAAAATTCAGAGAAGAGCAACTAAGATATTCAAAGGCCTGGAGACTAAAACATATGAAGAACAGCTGTGGGACTTGGGTTTGGCTAGTCTAAAGAAAAGAAGAAACAGGGGAGGCATGATAGCTGTGTTCCATTATTTGAGGGGCTGCCACAAGGCAAAGGGGGTCATGTTGTTCACCAGAGCACCAGAGGGAAGGACGAGAAACAACGGTTGGAAACTGAACAAAGAGAGAAGCAACCTGGAATTAAGGATAAACTTCCTGACAATGAGGACAATCAACCAATGGAACAGCTTGCCTCCAGAAATTGTGGGCGCTCCATCACTGGAGGTTTTTAAGAAGAGACTGGACAATCACTTGTCTGAGATGGTATAGGTTCTCCTGCTTGAGCAGGGGGCTGGACTAGAAGACCTCCAAGGTCCCTTCCAGCTCTATTCTATTCTATTCTATTCTATTCTATTCTATTCTATTCTATTCTATTCTATTCTATTCTATTCTATTCTAAATTATAGTTATGTTGGAGAGAATTTATGGGAAAAAGATGACTCAAAAGAATATAGATAATGACCAAAGAAAAGATTTCATTTTTTTCTCTCACCGGAAATCAACTTGTGAGGGTTTCTGAGAAATCCAAATGGGGCTGTCATCTAATATCTGAGAAACAGATAAAAAAACTCAGTGGAAACAGTTTTCATTTGGGTTGTTCAATTGTTTGCCTCACATCATATATGTAGATATTCATCAAGTGCTAATGCTGGAAATTACCTTGGAGGTCATCTAACAGAATAACAGAGTTAGAAGGGGCATTGGAGGTTTTCTAGTCCAACTCCCTGCTGGACCATGAGACCTTATATCATCCTGGAAAATGGCTGTCCAATCTCTTCTTTAAAACCTTGCCTTCTGGAGGCAAGTCGTTTCACTGATTAATTGTTCTCACTGTCAGGAAATTTCTCCTTAGTTCTGGGTTGCTTCTCTCCTTGATTAGTTTCCACCCGTTGCTTCTTGTCCTGCCTTCAGGCGCTTTGGAGAATAGCTTGACTCCCTCTTCTTTGGGGCAGTCCCTGAGATATTGAATTCTTTCATGATTCCTCTAATCCAGGGGTCTTCAAACTTGGCCCTTTTATGACTTGTGGACCTCAACTCCCAGAATTCCTCAGTCAGCGTGCCTGGCTGAGGAATTCTGGGAGTTGAAGTCCACAAGTCATAAAAGGGCCAAGTTTGAAGACCCCTGCTCTAATCCTTCTCTTCATTAAACTAGACATGCCCAAGCAACCGTTCCTTATATGTTTTAGCCTCCAATCCCCTAATCATCTTTGTTGCTCTTCTCTGTACTCTTTCTAGAGTCTCAACATCTTCTTTACATCATGGTGACCAAAACTGGACATGATAATTGCAAGTGTGGTCTTACCAAGGCCTTGTAAAGTGGTATCAACACTTCAGAACAAATGTGGAAGAACAACAGTAAAGGAACAAAAGAGAAGGACTGTCTCACTGTCGCTTGAAAAGCAAAGGAAAACACTTATTTTGAGACAGAATGAGAGAATGAGTCAAGCTCTTGGAAAGAAGTGAGACAACCTATTTTTTTTTTAAGTGTTGACTGTGGGATAGATTGCTGCATGTTTGGGCCCAGGATCTGGGAAAATCGGGATTGTACTGTAAATCAAAACTACTTCTGATCCGAACATTTGGGAGGCCGTTCTAAACTCTGCCCTAATTTTGCTGAATATGCTAATGGCCCGAGATTACGGAAGTTAGCACAATATATGGATCCTTTGTGTTTTAGGCCTTTTGTGTTAAATTCTCTGTGGGCTCTTGAGCAGAATATGTATGCATGAGATCAACTGATTATGCAGTTTTGAGGCAATAAAACCCACAAATCAGTGGGATTGTAAAAAAAGGGCAGAGAGTCCAACACCTTAAATTATGCTAGAAGATGCTCACTTTCTCTCCTCTCACTCTCCTCTCTCTCTCTCTCTCTCTCTCTCCTCTCTCTCCCTTCCTCTCTCTCCTCTCTCTCTCTCTGTCCCCCAGGAGTGGTATTTGCATCCTAATTAATCCAGCAGAAAAGGGGGAGACACACAACAGAGAGTCCAACACCTTAAATTATACTAGAAGGTGCTCCCTCCCTCTCTCTCTTTCTCTCCTCTCTCTCCTCTCTCTCTCTCCTCTCTCTCTCCCCTCTCTTTCCCCCCCCCTCTCTCTCCCCTCTCTCTCTGTCCCCCA
>NW_015391413.1:3480-9169 GCF_001527695.2 Protobothrops mucrosquamatus
TCTCTCTCTCTCTCTCTCCCCTCTCCTCTCTCTCTCCTCTCTCCACTCTCCTCTCTCCTCTCTCTTTCTCTCTCCTCTCTCTCTGTCCCCCAGGAGTGGTGTTTGCATCCTAATTAATCCAGCAGAAAAGGGGGAGACACACAACAGAGAGTCCAACACCTTAAATTATGCTAGAAGATGCTCCCTCCCTCTCTCTCTTTCTCTCTCTTCTCTCTCTCCTCTCTCTCTCCTCTCTCTCTCCTCTCTCTCTCTCTCCCCTCTCTCCTCTCTCCACTCTCCTCTCTCCTCTCTCTTTCTCTCTCCTCTCTCTCTGTCCCCCAGGAGTAGTGTTTGCATCCTAATTAATCCAGCAGAAAAGGGGGAGAAACACAACAACAACAACAACAAAAATACAAAAGCAGGGTTAAAATAATAGAGCCTTTACTAGCATCCAGCTACTCAGAGAATGGAATAGCAAAAAAAAGTCCACAAAACCCAGAGACATGGAAGCACCAAGTTGTAACAGGAGGGACACATGGCCCTAGAAAACACCCATCTGGGTGCATGCAATAAATCTATTGCTGGATAGCCTAACCTGTTCTGGTTTGATTTCTTGTTCTGGACCTTCCAACATCCTTCCATCATTATTATTCAACCTCCCCATCATCTATCTTGCTCCATTCATAGAACATAGAATCATAAGGCTGGAAGTGACCTTGGAAGTCTTCTAGTCCATCTCCCTGCTCAAGGCAGGAGAACTTTATACCATCTAAGTTAAATGATTGCACAGTTGTTCACTCTAGAACAGAATAGAATAGGAAAGACTAAGACTATGACTAAGACTAGAACAGAACAGAATAGAATAAGAAATAGAATAGAATAACAGTTACTTGGAGGTCTTCTAGTCCAACCCCCTGCTGAGGCAGGAAACCCTATACCATATCATCAAATGGTTGTCCAGTCTCTTTTTAAAAACTTCCAGTGTTGGAGCACTCACAACTTCTGGAAGGAATAGAATTAGAATTAGAATAGAATAGAACAGGGCTTTTCAACCTTTTCCTCCATTGTACCACTTTTAGGATATGGCAATATCCGAGTCCCACCAGTCGCCTAGCAAGGTGTCAAAAACTTGACACCCCCCCCAAAAAGGAAAAAAGTGATGAAGTATAGATAGTCCTCGACTTACAACAGTTCACTTAGTAACTGCTCGAAGTTACAATGGCACTGAAAAAAGGGCCCCCCAAGCCACAGCCGAGCAAGACACCTGCCTGCCCGCCCAGCTGCGCTCTTCCTCCTGTCCGAGGTTTTCATTCTTGTGAGCATTTCTGTTGAGGATTGGCAGCGGGGGTGGGGTGGGGGGGATGTTTGGTTTTTATTCCCCCCGTCTGCTGGGTGGTTGCAGCAGGTTTTGGTCACTTCACATGACCCTGGGACACTGTGACCGTCATAAATATGAATCGGTTGCCAAGCATCTGAATGTAAATCACAAGACCCTGGAGAGGCTGCAACATTCCAGCTGATCGGCGCTTCTTCTGGGCTCAGCAGAAGCGCCAGGATCAGCGCCAAGCTCCAGCTGGATCCTGGCGCTGATCCTGGCACTTTCACTGAAACCCTGACAGCCCCGAAGAAGCACTGATCCTGGCGCTTCCGCTGAGCCCTGCAGCTCCAGCCGTCTCTCGCTCAGGCTTGTGCGGTGCTGCCACCAGTTCAGTTCATTCCCCTCCCCAGCTACCACTTTTCTAGGATGGTCACGTACCACCTGCCAGGTGCCAACGTACCACAGGTGGTACCCGTATCACTGGTTGAAAAGCCATGGAATAGCATAGCATAGCATAGCATAGCATAGCATAGCATAGCATAGAATAGCATAGCATAGCATAGCATAGCATAGCATAGCATAGCATAGCATAGCATAGCATAGCATAGCATAGCATAGCACAGAATAGAATAGAATAGAATAGAATAAAATAGAACAGAACAGAACAGAATAGAACAGAATAGAGAAAGGGCAATGGACAAGAAGAACAGAGTTACTGTGTGTTGAAAATGAAAAGGTTAGCAAACACACATGATAAAACAACGAATGCATCTTTAAAAAAAATAAATAAAAAGGAATCAGAATTAGAACTCAGATTAAGTCTAATGATGTGTTTGGAGCTTTCCTGAATTATCTGACCGGCTACCATTCAAGACAGTTAGTCCTAGACAGCTGCAGGAAGGCAATTCTTAATAATTTGTGGGGAAAAAAAACCCAGGGAAATATTATATTTGCATGTGATTGAAGATGTTACACAACACCATATGCAAATATACACTGCCTTTAGCTTCACAAGGGGTGGGAATCCCTGCGGTTGATTAAGAACAATTCTTGATGGAGCTATAAATATGGAACATGGCTTTGATTAATTCGCCAGCCTGCTACAGCAGAAGTGTGCCCGAGAATAAATCAGTAACCTTGTTTGACATTGAAGAAGAGAGAAGAAGCATCAGGTATAGATCCCAGGAACTTCAGCTAAAGAACCGGCTTCTTCTCAAGCTTCTGTTTAAGATCATTTTTAAATGACAGAAGAAAAGTAATTCTGAAAAAAAAAATCAATGGAAAGTAATTTAATATATTCTCAGGGGAATGATGATCACATTAGACTCAATGATGTTTTCAGCATAACACCCCCTCTTTCTCTTGGCTGCAAATCCTATGTGCCTTTAGATTTATAGCCTACTTTTAGTAGTTCAGCTTCTAAGAGTAGGCTATAAATCTAATAAATCTAATAAATACAGGAGTAGTGTTCCTTTCACGAGCTCTGCACCACCAACTACAACCTTGTGACATCCTTGGAACTCTCTCAGCTCGACTGTTTTCTTGCAGACGTTTCATTACCCAACTAGATAAGCTCATCAGTGGAAGAAGGGAGTGGGGTTGGCTGTCTTTTTATATACTAGTTGGTTTATATACTCAAGCCACTGGTGGGAATGTTCTTGGTGACTCCTTAATTAGGCTGTTGTTTACTTTTAGATAGTTTGTAATAAGAATAGAATAGAAATAAGAATAGAATAGAAAAAAGAATAGAATAGACCAGAAATAAGAATAGAATAGAATAGAAATAAGAATAGAAATAAAAATAGAATAGAAAAGAAATAAGAATAGAATAGAAATAAGAATGGAATAGAAAAGAAATAAGAATAGAATAGAAATAAGAATAGAACAGAAATAAGAATAGAATAGAAATAAGAATGGAATGGAATAGAATAGAATAGAATAGAATAGAAGATAGGAATAGAATAGAATAGAACAGAACAGAACAGAACAGAACAGAACAGAACAGAACAGAACAGAACAGAATAGAATAGAATAGAATAGAATAGAAGGAGTGGAATGGAATGGAATGGAATGGAATAGAATAGAATAGAATAGAATAGAATAGAATAGAACAGAACAGAACAGAACAGAACAGAATAGAATAGAATAGAATAGAACAGAACAGAACAGAACAGAATAGAATAGAATAGAATAGAATAGAAGGAGTGGAATGGAATGGAATGGAATGGAATAGAATAGAATAGAATAGAATAGAATAGAATAGAATAGAATAGAATAGAATAGAATAGAATAGAAGGTTGTTCCACTGTCCATAATTGTTCTAACTGTCAGGAAATTTGTAAACAACTAGAACATAGAATAATAGAGTTGGAAGGACCTCGGATGACTTCTAGTCCAACCCCTGCTCAAGCAGGAGACCCTATATCATTTCAGACAAATGGTTGTCGAGTCTCTTTTTGAAAGTCTCTAGTGATGGAGTACCCACAACTTCTATTCTATTGGCTGAATGCTTTCACCATTAGGAAATTTCTCCTTAGTGCTAGATTGCTCCTCTCCTTGGTTAGTTTCCAACCATTGCTTCTTGTCCTGCCTTTTGGTGCTTTAGAAATATTTCAATCCTTCTACGCAGCCTCATTCAACATGAGAGACTCGTACAAATATTTTTTTTTCCTACCCTCCCTATGTTTTTAACTTTGTTGTTGATTTCACTGTTCAAAAGGCTTAATGTCATCTTCTAGGGTAATTTTGCCCACAGATAAACCCATAGAAAGTCATTCATTGGTCCACGTTATGCCTAAGCAATAGATAGCTAATAACTCCGAAATCAGCACTTTCCCTTCAGGTTAACGAACACCTATCTTCTTAATAGAACTGATGGAAAAGAGAGTGGATGGACCTTTTTTTGCTGCAAGCAAAATAATAAAAGAGCCAGCTCAACTTCGCTTTTACAGTTTCTGTGGATATTATATTGCTGGAGAGAAAAAACAGAAGAATTTAAATAGAAAATATTTTGTAATAAGTTCACGTGGAGTCTATACTGCAGCCCAGCTAAATGGATATATATATATATATATATATATAATATATATATAATTTTGTTAAAAATTCGAATCCTGGGTAAAGCCATATAGTAAAATTAAGCAAACACGAACACCAGGATAAAATTAAACTAAAAATCGTTTAATAAAATGCTGAGCTTTCGTCGGTCAGCACTACCGACATCATCAGAGCATAAGAGTAGGTCAATGGGAGTCCCTTTTTATAATACTGGCCGGTTTTGCACGCCGTTCTTTCCTCCCCCCTTTTTCTTCCGATCGTCCTTCTCATGCTTCCATGGTCATCCGCCGTGTCCCCATTGGTTTTTGGAGTCACTGTTCTCTCCCCCTCTTTTTTTGATGTTCGCTTTGCCCGTATCACTCCAACCATCACATTGTGTCAAACGTTCCAGTTCCTTCCCTCTCCTCACCCCGAATCGCATCCGTTCTCTCTCTACGGGGCTGTCAATGTACTGGGTGTTTAACTCCGTCTTCCTGCTCTTTCGCTCCGCTGTTTCTGCGCGTGTGCGGGCACTCCCAGAGCAGTCTGCCGAGCGTATTCGGGTGTCTGGCATGGGGGCTTCTAGTCGATGTGTTCTTGCACCCGCTCCTCTATTGGGGGGCGTTGCTCCGCTCCAGGAGTGCTTCAAGGTATCCGGGGGACCTCCTTCTTGCTGCTCACTCCGATCCCTCTTCCTCTTATCCATTGTTTGTAGTCTTCGCCTCCATACCACCAAACCATCCGCAGATTGTCCATTAGACTCCGCTCCCCCATTTAGCAACTCCCGTGCTTTTTTTTGCTCGTGTGCAAATTCCCAGGGAAGGGTCTTCTGCCGGTCGTTCACAGATACTCAGAGTTTGGCTGCCAGTGGGTTGTGGTATTATTTTCACCCCATCCTTTCCTAGCTCCGTGGGGGGGGGTTGAGTTGTGTATGCCTAAGGCATTTTTGGGGTGCACTCTTTGTCCCCCTTTCTCTATTACCCTCTCCATGAGCACTGTCGATCTATTGTTGTTTTGGCCGGTTGTTCTCTCTATTATCATGTTTCCCTGGCCTTGTGACAGGTGAGTGGGTTGCTTTCGTTGGGATTCATGGTGTTGTTTATCCCATGTTCTCAGTGTCTGGTGTGCTGGGCAGAGTTCTATGTGACGGTTTACAGAGTTCTCGTTGGAGAGCCAAGCCTCTTTGAGCAGGCGGCCTCCTTACCGTCTCCTGGTGATTGACCCAAAGTCACTCAGCTGGGTTTCATGCCTAAGGTGGGACTAGAACTCGCCATCACCTGGTGATTGACCCAAAGTCACTCAGTTGGCTTTCATGCCTAAGGCAGGACTAGAACTCACCGTCTCCTGGTGATTGGC
>NW_015391413.1:9269-14269 GCF_001527695.2 Protobothrops mucrosquamatus
GTGATTGGCCCAGAGTCACCCAGCTGGCTTTCATGCCTAAGGTAGGACTAGAACTCACCGTCTCCTGGTGATTGACCCAAAGTCACTCAGTTGGCTTTCATGCCTAAGGCAGGACTAGAACTCACCGTCTCCTGGTGATTGGCCCAGAGTCACCCAGCTGGCTTTCATGCCTAAGGTAGGACTAGAACTCACCGTCTCCTGGTGATTGACCCAAAGTCACTCAGTTGGCTTTCATGCCTAAGGTGGGACTAGAACTCGCCATCACCTGGTGATTGACCCAAAGTCACTCAGTTGGCTTTCATGCCTAAGGTGGGACTAGAACTCGCCATCACCTGGTGATTGACCCAAAGTCACTCAGTTGGCTTTCATGCCTAAGGCAGGACTAGAACTCACAATCTTCTGCTTTCTTGCCTGATGCCTTAACCAGTAGACCAAACTTTCAACAATTGAAAGATACTTTACCTCACTCGAACCCCAGAGACGTTTTCTTAAAAATAAATGTCCTGCTGTTTTCTTCATTTGTAGAATTATTGCAATTCACAGATTATAACCACAGAAAAAGAGGAGAGAGATCTTTAAAGTATTAATATTTGTCAGCAAACATACCTATCTTAATCACACCGTGGCCATAAATATCTCATTGCGTGCTACTGCAAAAAATTTTTTCACGGGATTTAAACATCATCATGAGTCAAGATTATAATATTTTTCTTTTTTACACAAAGGCAATGCATATCTAATTCTTCTTGCATCCTCATACAATCCTGATTATAATACTCTGGAAACTAAATAATAAATTCATTTGAGTAGTTTTTTTGTTGTTATTTCCACAGAGAGACACAAGAGAGAGAATGAGAGAGGCAGAATGAATATATTGCTATTAATGATTTATTACAAGTATTGCTATCTTACAGACTTACAATTTTGCAACCAATCACAAAGGAATGAATATAATAGAAACTTTAAATTGTGAACTTGAGGGATTCATGGAAATGATATTTTGAAAAAAAAAATCAGATGTATTTCATCCCAGGCCTTCTAGGAATGAGGTTTATATGCTAATGCTAAAGAAAGGAAACTATTGAATATCAGTTGTTTAAAAATACGGTATGTGTTGTCTTCATTCCTTTCTGGGCTTCCGATGAGACTAAAAGAAAGAAAATTCTTCAGACCGGTCATCTGCATTTTATTTCTATTCTCTGGATGCAAGGAGGAATAAATACCATCTGGATGTTATCACGCAACTTTTCCTTGAGCAAATGTTCCTATCTTATTTCTCACTTCCTCATTTTGTTAAATTTTACAAAGCGAACATACAAAAAAAACCAACTTAAGCTAACAACCAAGAGAAAAGATACAGCATACAAATAGAATGGAATGGAATAGAATAGAGTACAATAGAATGGAATGGAATAGAAATTAGAATAAAAATTAGAATGGAATGGAATGGAATAGAATAGAATGGAATGGAATAGAAATTAGAATAGCATAGCATAGAATATGGAATGAATGGAATGGAATGGAATAGAAATTAGCATAGCATATCATAGCATAGCATAGCATGGCATGGCATGGCATGGCATGGCATGGCATGGCATGGCATGGCATAGAATAGAATAGAATAGAATAGAATAGAACAGAACAGAACAGAACAGAACAGAACAGAATAGAATAGAATAGAATAATGATAAGACTGGAATAATGATTAGAATAGAATAATGATTGGAATGGAATGGAATAGAATAGAATAGAATAGAATAGAATGGAATGGAATGGAATGGAATGGAATGGAATAGAATAGAAATTAGAATAGAATAGCATAGAATATGGAATGGAATAGAATAGAATAGAATAGAATAGAATAGAATAGAATAGAATAGAATAGAATAGAATATGGAATGGATGGAATGGAATGGAATAGAAATTAGCATAGCATAGCATAGCATGGCATGGCATGGCATGGCATGGCATAGAATAGAATAGAATAGAATAGAATAGAATAGAATAGAATAGAATAATGATAAGACTGGAATAATGATTAGAATAGAATAATGATTGGAATGGAATGGAATGGAATGGAATGGAATGGAATGGAATAGAATAGAATAGAATAGAGTAGAATAGAATAGAATAGAATAGAACAGAACATATTTACTGATTTATTTATGGATTGATTGGACACACAAGGAATTTGTCTGCAGTGGATGAGCTCTCACTACACATACCAACAACAAAGTATAATCTTAGTTTAAGACTGTAATATAATATCCACTCCCGCCCCCCAAAAAAGGAAAGGAGAAAAGAAAAAAAATTAAATGCTCCTTTCCTAAGTTGACTTTAGACAACTCTAAAGCTGTTATAGCATTTTTCCTCCACTTTGTCACTTAACCAAATTCATTGTGGGTGATTAATGCTAGCAATACATAATCTTTAAGAAATACTTGCCTTGCGGATTTTTGTATGAATTTTCCATACATCTGTTTTGGATTTAAACACAAATACTTTGTTTCCTATTTTTAAAACAAAGTTCAAGCTTTCAAAAGTTCTGAGTTTCAGCGGTCTTTGTATTATCCCAATATTTTCCAGTCAGGATCTGTCCTACCTATAAATCTTGGCGCACACGCAAAGAATGGGTGTCCGCAGGCGGTGGTCAAGAAAGTCAAAAGGGTTATAAAAATTAATAAATAAATAAATAAATATATATAAAAGAAAGTCAAAATGGTGGCTATAGTTGGACCCCCATCATTCATTCATTCATTCATTCATTCATTCATTCATTCATTCATTCATTCATTCATTCATTCATTCATTCATTCAAAAAACAGATTGATATGGTAGCTAAGGTGATGGGCTACAAACAGGGAGCCCATGAATTCTATCCCCCCCCTTAAAGGATGAAAGCCAAATATAAGTCATTAGGCCTCTCTTTGAGTCCCACCCATTGCATAAGGCTGTTGTGGGGAAAATAAGAGGTAGGTACGTAGATTGTCTTGACTTGACCAAAAATAAGGGTGGAATCGATGATGATGATGATGATGATGATGACAAGGACAACATCTGCCTAACCCAGGTTCTTGGGAAGAACTAGAAACAGAGTAAAATAACAGAATAACAGAGTTGGAAGGGATCTTGGAGGTCTTCTAGTCCAACCCCCTGCTCAAGCAGGAAGCCCTATACCATTTCAGACAAATAGTCATCTAATCTCTTCTTAAAAACTTCCAGTGTTGGAGCATCCACAACTTCTGGAGGGAAGCCGTTCCACAGATTAATTGTTCTCACTGTCAAGGAATTCCTTCTTAGTTCTAAGTTGCTTTGGTCCTTGATTAGCTTCCATCCGTTGTTTCTTGTCCTGCCTTCAGGCGCTTTGGAGAAGAGCTTGACTCCCTCTTCTTTGTGGCAGCCCCTCAAATATTGGAACACTGCTATCATGTCTCCCCCTACTCCTTCTTTTCATTAAACTAGACATACCCAATTCCAGCAACCGTTCTTTATATGTTTTAGCCTCCAGTTCCCTAATCATCCTTGTTGCTCTTCTCTGCACTCTTTCTAGAGCAGACATGTCAATCCTGCGACATCACGTGACATCGCGCAACATATCGGGACGGTTTTGCCATTGCCGACAATGGGGTGGGCGCGGCTTCTGGATGACGCGTCCAGCCCGCAGGCCAGCAGTTTGACACCCCTGTTCTAGAGTCTCAACATTTTTTTATATCAAGGTAACAAAACTGGATGGAATATTCCAAGTGTGGTATATATTTCCAATATTCCAAATACCACATGCTGTATAAACATCTGGCTGACTGTGTGAACAATTATAATACTATTTACCATTTGCCTGGAAGCAAGAACTGGTGGGACCACAAAATAGACAAAGCATTGTTCTGGGTCATTAGAATTCAAACAGACAGCCCAGACTTGTTGATAAGAAAGACAAAAAAATATATCTGGATAGTGGATTTGGCAGTACCTGGAGACAGCAGAAGAGAAGAGAAAGAAATGGAGAAAATCACAAAATACAAAGGCCTGCAAATAGAAATAGAATGACTGTGGCAAAAGAAAGCAAAGGTAGTACCTATAGCGACAGGGGTCTTGAGTGCAATTCCAAAACATCTGGAGCACCATTTGAATCCTGTTGGCATTGACAAAACCACCATCTGTCAATTGCAAAAGGCAGCTTCTCTTGAACAGCTTACATCCTGCGAAGGTACTTGCAACCTCATCAAACACCTACATCTGCCTAGCCCAGGTCCTTGGGAAGCTGGATAAAAATGCCAAATCCAGTCTAAACATCTGGCTGACTGTGCAACTAACCATAATAATAATAATAATAATAATAATAATAATAATAATAATAATAATAATAATAATAATAATAATAATAATGTTACATTTTGTGTGTACATGAAAACAACAGCAAATCACTGTTGAAGCTGGGAGAAAACAAATCCTCGGTGTAGTGTTTTTCATTTCAGAGACTTGAAATCATTCCATTTCCCTGAAAGGACAAATAGACAGATATTGGTGGTTATCTCCATCAATCAAAAGAAGAGATGCGGGGCTAATTCCCTTTTTATTAAACGTAGAGTGATATGCAGTCTGTTTTCTCCAATCAATACACGCAATAAGCTCTTCTGTGAAGGAGTTGAAATGGAGTTAATGCATCTTTTCATAAGTGCCATCTCTTGCTTTGGCAGTGTTACATCGACAATATCTCTCCATGGTTGTGTACGCCTGGCACGAGAGTCACGTTTGGGCGTGGTGAGGCTGGCCCGGCAAAACAGAGCTACACGAGGAGAAGCCTGGAAGAAGCGGGGCGTGACGGGGTTAGGCTGGGAGCAGCGGGGCGGGCTGAGGCAAATGAGCTGCAGCTACTGCTGCCCACCACCAGCCTCTGAGCGCTCACCGTTTCCTGTGCGTGCACCGGGAAGGCGCCCAGCTGGTTGGGGTAGGCCAGGGCTGGGGCAGCGGGGGTCGGTTCCTGTTCTGTCCCCGTCTGACCC
>NW_015391413.1:18046-20048 GCF_001527695.2 Protobothrops mucrosquamatus
TTTTTCTTTTTTTCTTTCTTTCTTTCTTTCTTTCTTTCTTTCTTTCTTTCTTTCTTTCTTTCTTTCTTTCTTTCTTTCTTTCTTTCTTTCTCCTTCCTTTCTCCTTCCTTCCTTCTTTCTCTCTTTCTCTCTTTCTCTCTCTTTTTCTCTCTTTCTTTCTTTCTTTCTTTCTTTCTTTCTTTCTTTCTTTCTTTCTTTCTTTCTTTCTTTCTTTCTTTCTCTCTTTCTTTCTTTCTTTCTTTTTCTTTCTTTTCCTTTTAGCCCTCAACTCCCGGCAGTCTCAAAGCTTCAACTGACTTGCAGCTCTCGCCGTCATTTATATCTCTGCTGTGTGAAAGCAAAGCACTGCAAAATTGATTTTGTGATAGAGCTGCCTTTCTTTTTTTTCCCTGGCGTGCTTGGAATCGCTTGGAATGCTGTTTGTGTACCTGGAGAATAATTGTTTATTGTAAAAGAGCTGTGCTCCATCTTTCTCATGCCTCAATTCAGGCAAGTGGAATCTGAGTGTTCCTGGGCAGCCGTCTGAACCAAAAATAGAACTCTATAATTCTATGATTTTATGAATCCAACTCTATGATTCTACGGATCAAATGAATCATAGAGTTGGATTCATAAAGTCCATAGAATCATAGAGTTCGGTTTTTGGCAGGGAACTGGAAATATCTGGACGGGTTCAGGAAAGAGCTCTTGGGGTTGTATTATTATTATTATTATTAACAACAAAAACAACAACAACAACAACAACAATAATAATAATAATAATAATAAAAGTTGGAAGGGGCCTTGGAGGTCATGTAGTCTGACCCCCTGCTCAGGCAGGAAACCCTATACCATTTCAGACAAATGTCTGTCCAGTCTCTTCTTAAAAACTTCCAGTGTTGGAGCATTCACCACTTCTGGAGGCAGGTTGTTCCACTGGTTAATTGTTCTCACTGTCAGGAAATTTCTTCTTAGTTCTAGGTTGTGAACAGAATAGAGTAGAGTAGAGTAGAGTAGAGTAGAGTAGAGTAGAGTAGAGTAGAGTAGAGTAGAGTAGAGTAGAATAGAATTGGAAGGGACCTTGGAGATCTTCTAGTCCAGCCCCTTGCTCAAGCAGGAGAACCTATACCATCTCAGACAAGTGACTGTTTAGCCTCTTTTTAAAAACTTCCACTGATGGAGTGCCCATGATTTCTGAAGGCATGCCTTCAGAGGCTTTGGAGAATAGCTTGACTCCCTCTTCTTTGGGGCACTGCTATCATATCCCCCCTCATCCTTCTCTTCATTAAACTAGACATACCCAATTCTAGCACCCATTCCTTATATGTTGTTTTATGACAGGAAGCCACGTGGAAGAGATCTCTCTGTTTAAACAATCTGGTAAAATCCTTCTGGTTGAAGGACTTTAAAAGGATGATCTTCAAGACAATTTCAGTTCTAATACAAGAGAATATTTGCAGCTCAGAGTTGAACTGTAGGGCCCTTGGTGTCTCTGAACTTGGTTGTTTTCTTGCAGACGTTTCATCACCTAACTGTGTAGCATCATCAGTGCCAGGAGTGAGTGGCGTTTGCTCGCTGTTCATATACTAATGGCTTGCTTTGTCATTATGGGTGGGAATGTTCTTGTTGGTTTCTTGATTAGGCGGTTGTATACTGAGTTGGTAGTTCATTGATTGATGTGCTGCATCCTAGACCAACAAAAATTAGGGAATTCCTGGAATCCTGGCACTCAGATAAATCAGCCAAGTGGCACATAGAGATAAACCACATCTACATACCATTCAAAAGAGACATTCAAAAGCTAAAAGTCCACAACACCTTCTGATGAGCGATAAACATCCAGATAAGCCGAGATTAATACCAAGCAGTGACAAATATTGGAGGAGAAGGAGGAGGAGGAGGAGGAGGAGAAGGAGGAGGAGGGGGAAGGAGGAGGAGGAGGAGAAGGAGGGGGAAGAAGAAGAAGAAGAAGAAGAAGAAGAAGAAGAAGAAGAAGAAGAAGAAGAAGGAGGAGGAGGAGGAG
>NW_015391413.1:20539-28594 GCF_001527695.2 Protobothrops mucrosquamatus
CCCCACACAACAACCCTAAACTAAGCAGGCAAACAAAAACCCCTGGAGCATTTTTTGCTGATCTGATTTTGCCTAACGTGGACTATGCAAATTGGAAGCGCAGGAATGACAAGCTGGCCTCTTCCAAAGGAAAAAAAAAAGAAAGAAATATGTATTTCTTTCCTCTTGTTACAGAGGCCAGAGAAACAGCTCTGAATATTTTGACAACAGATATTGTCCCCAGTGCAAAAATTAGGACTCTTTGTTGTATTACTATAAAGAACATAAAGCACACAGTAGGTCTTTTAAAGCAAACATCCCTACCTGCTAGCACTGATGATGTTACCTAGTTGGGTAATGAAATGTCTGCAAGAAAATAACCAAGCACGGAGAGCACCAAGGACCCCCACAGTTTAACCCTACAGGACAAATAGTCTCTTTCATGTGTGTCATACTGGGATTAACATTCTTTCTGAATAAAAAAAAAGGATTTCTATACTCTGCTGGAGTGGTGATAGATCTATCCACCAAGACAGCTCCCACAAAACAATTAACGCACACTGAAAACTTGGTAGAACAAGATTGCTTTCATCTCCTTAGGCAAATGCTAGGAAGTAGGGTGTCATACAGACTCTTGGGAGGCAAGGGGGTGGGGGAGGAATACTACAGTATGGGAAAGACAGCCTAAAACAGTGGTGGCGAACCTATGGCACGCATGCCAGAAGTGGCACTCGGAGCCCTCTCTGTGGGCATGCATGCCATGCCCCGTAGATGGCAACCGTCCCTCTTCAACCAGCCGCTCGCTAACTCGCCAAGGTCCCACGTGGCTGGATGCATCCCAGCACCCATGTGCTCGCTGGCCTCTGTGTGCGGGGGCCGATGGTGTCAGGCAGCAGCCGCCCCGGCCCCTGCCTCACCTTGCCCTGTGACAATGGGACCCCCGCCCTGCCTCGCCTTGCCTCACCCCGCAGGACGAGCCTCCTGCCCATCGCCCCACCTGCCAGAGACCCCCTGGATCTCCCCCAACCCTGCCCGGCCCCCACAGGCGTCCCTCCCCACGAGCAACATCGAGGTGATCACGCCCACCTTGGCCATATCCACCCAATCTGCCATGACCACCACAGCCATGCCCACCCAGTGGGCCACGCCCACCTGGCACCCGGCGATACATAAGTGGGTTTTGGGTTGCAGTTTGGGCACTCGGTCTCTAAAAGGTTCGCCATCACTGGCCTAAAAGTTCCTCCTCCTTATCACCTGACCTCAGGGAACTGAAGCAGGTCACCCAGGATGCTCAGATTGAATTCTGGCAATTAAATGATGGAAGAATGTGGTGAATGAACCAGACAGTGCTATACGGAGAATAGGATGGAGTAACGCTACAAATTCAGAGGCGAAAAGGGGCTTGAAAGCGGTTCAGGAGACACAAGAAAACATCTGTCTTCATCACATTAAATCAGGGGTGTCAAACTGCCGGCATCATAGCGAAACCGCACCATGGCTGGCAATGGCAAAAAAAGAATACCAGAGTTGGAAGGGACCTTGGAGGTCTTCTAGTCCAACCCCGTGCTCAGGCAGGAAACCCTATATCATTTCAGACAAGTGGCTGTCCAGTCTCTTCTTAAAAACTTGCAGTGTTGGAGCATTTACCACTTCTGGAGGCTGGTTGTTCCACCGGTTAATTGTTCTAACTAATAATAATAATAATGGTAAAGTTGGAAGGGACCTTGGAGGTCATTTAGTCCAACCCCCTGCTCAGGCAGAAAACCCTATACACCATTTCGCACAAATGGCTGTCCAGTTTTTTCTTAAAAACTTCCAGTGTTGGAGCATTCACCACTTCTGGAGGCAGGTTGTTCCATTGATTAATTGTTCTAACTGTCAGGAAGTTTCTCCTGAGTTCCAGGTTGCTTCTCTCCTTGCTTAGTTTCCATCCGTTGCTTCTTGTCCTGCCTTTAGGCGCCTTGGAGAATAGCCTGACTCCCTCTTCTTTGGGGCAGCCCCTGAGATATTGGAGGTTGCCACAAAGAAGGAGTCAGGTCAACTTTGAACAGCCACTAAACAAACCGTTGTAAGTCGAGGTACAGTATACCGGCTTCAAAATAAGTGAAATGAATAGAAATAAATAAAACTGGAGGCTTGGCTTTACTTCCTCTTTGATTTTAGCTTGAAAAGGAGAAGGAGAAAGGACGGGGGGGGGGGGAGAGAGAGAGAGAATGAAATTGACCCGCTTTGGTAAATCCCTAATGTAGTGTGGAAATAGGTTTACAACTCATAGAGGATGTGATCTGGTCACCTGCCAGGGAATGTGAAGGCCTTTGGAAATCCTATTCCGTGTCAATTTGGGAATCCCGCTGAAGCTAAAAGGCCGTTAAATGAAAGGGTCAGAAGAGTGAAAATCATCAGCTCGGTTTTAAGCCTTTTCATTACGCTCTGCGCCAGCCCTTCAAAAAGCTTTTTTTAATCCACTTATCCTGATAGAGCAGGGGTGTCAAACTCAATTTCATTGAGGGCCGCATCAGCATTGCGGTTGCCCTCAGGGGGGATGGGGCAGGGGGGGTGCGGCCAGGGGGGTTGCAGCCTACTGGGTGGGTGTAGATGGAGTGGGTGTGGCCTACTGGGTGGGCATGGCCAGCTCTACATCGTTCGCGTCAAGGGTGCCTGTGGGGGCCTGGGCAGGAGTGGGACAGATCTGAGGGTCTCTGGCAGAAGGGGGTGGGACCGGGGCAAGCGCCAAGGCATGGTCCATTTCTTCATTCCTCACAAAGGGTGACCCCTCCCCAGCATGCATCCAGGGGGTGGGGGTGACACGGAAGGGGCTGGTTCCTCGCTGTTTCCAGACGGCCTTGTGGAGCTAAGACTGAATGCGTTTCAGCAAAGATGGCCACCACAAAATTGTACAGTGGCTCCCAGCCGGCCTGGGCCAGGGCCAAGGCAGAGGGGGCCGTTCCCTCACTGTTTCCAGGATGGCTTTGCGGGCCACATGAAACCACTTCACGGGCCGCATCTGGCCCCCGGGCCTTGAGTTTGACTATATAGCAGGTCTTTCCATTAATGGATGGAGTGGGTACCACTCGCTTTCGAGTTGCAGAATGGTGGCAGTTCAGAGGGCCTGGAATTACAGGTGACCCTCGACTTACAACAATCTATTTAGTGACCGTTCGAAGTTATGACGGCACCGGAAAAAGTAAATTATGACCGTTTTTCACACTTACGACCGTTGCAGCACCCCTATGGTCACGGGATCAAAATTCAAGATGCTTGGCACCTGACTCATATTTATGACGGTCGCAGCATCCCGGGGTCAGGTGATCCCCCTTTTGCGACCTTCTGACGAGCAAAGTCAATGGGGGGAAGCCAGATTCACTTAAACGCCATCTCACTAACCGAACAACTGCAGTGATTCACTTCACAACTGTGGCAAGAAAGGTCGTACAATGGGGCAAGATTCCCTTAACAAATGCCTCGCTTAGCCACAGAAATTTTGGGCTCAGTCGTGGTCGTAAGTAGAGGACCACCTGTACCATCTTCTGATTTGTTACACTAAGGAGAAACTTCCTGACAGTGAGAACAATTAACCAGTGGAACCATCTGCCTGCAGAAGCAGTGAATGCTCCAACACTGGAAGTCTTTAAGAAGAGACTGGACAGCCATTTGTCAGAAATGGTGTAGGGTTTCCTGCCTGAGCAGGGGGTTGGACTAGATGACCTCCAAGGTCCCTTTCAACTTATTATTATTATTATTATTATTATTATTATTATTATTATTAATAATAATAATAATAATAATAATAATAATAATAATAATAATAATAATAATAATAATAATAATAATAATAATAATAATAATAATAATAATAATAATAATAATAATAATAATAATAATAATAATAATAATATCAAAATTATGGTCCATTGCAAAGTCAGCCAAGTGTTCAGACTAAATTTGACATTTTTGGCCACCTATTGAGGATGGATCATACTGTAAGTCTGGGTTCATTGTGACTTTGAATGATTATTAAAAAAAACGGTCGTAAGGAGGACTATCTGTTGAATGGAGTGGTCAAACAGAAGACCATTCCACTTCTTCCCTGGTACTTCTATGTATTAGCGGTGATTGTTTATGAGCCATTTTAAGTTGAGTGGTATTTAGATTATCTTGGTTGTTTTCGTAAAGTTAAGCTTGGCTAGCTCTGCTAATAGAGAAACAATGGTTGGAAACTGATCAAAGAAAGAAGCAATCTGGAATTAAGGAGAAACTTCCTGACAGTGAGGACAATCAACCAGTGGAACAGCTTTGCCTCCAGAAATCGTGGGCGCTCCATCACTGGAGATTTTTAAGAAGAGACTGGACAATCACCTGTCTGAGATGGTATAGGTCCTCCTGTTTGAGCATGGGGCTGGATTAGAAGACCTCCAAGGTACTCTACTCCTACTCTACTCTACTCTACTCTACTCTACTCTACTCTACTCTACTCTACTCTACTCTACTCTACTCTACTCTACTCTACTCTACTCTACTCCACTCCACTCCACTCCACTCCACTCCACTCCACTCCACTCCACTCCACTCCACACTCCACTCTCCACTCCACTCCACTCCACTCCACTCCACTCTCCACTCCACTCTCCACTCCACTCCACTCCACTCTCCACTCTCCACTCTCCACACTCCACTCTCCACACTCCACACTCCACACTCCACCCCATTCCTTGGATAAGCAAATCTTGAATTCCTTTCCGCAAATCCATTGAAATACCCACCTTCTCCCCAGGAAAGTAGTGGTGAGTTTCAGCCAGTTCGCACCAGTTTGGCAGAACCGATAGCTAATTTTTTGTTGCCCAGGCCCGGAATGGACTTCCAGAAGCGGCATCCACACAGAGAACCAGTTGTTCACATATTTAAATCCCACCACTGCAGGAAAAGATTGCTTGGTTCATGTCAGCATTTCAGCTTTGCCTAGGTTTGATAACAAATGCTGCATTTGGAAGATAATTAGGCAACATAAAAACAATTTCTTGCAGCTAGGCGGAAAAAGTGGGGCAAATTATCTATGAACAAATAAGATAAACACTGAGTAATGGTGATCACAGGAAATCTATCAATAACACCAGGATGCCCTCCTGTAAGCAGAGAGATTTAAAGCCAACCATTTGGGAAATATAGAATTTAGCCGATAAATGCAGAAGCTTTTTTTCCCCTGTTACAACAATTTAAAGATATTACTTAATTATACGGCAAAAATGCAATCCATTTTAAGTAGATCTGTCACTTAAGTGAACCGATAATTGTTGGATGAACTGGCAAGATATAGCTGAGCAATCAGTTGAATGGATATAAGCATACAAATAAAAGCAAGGTTTCTGGCAGAAGAAAAAAAAACAATTTGTGTAAATGAATTCCATGCTGTGAATATAATTGTTTATTGTAGGGATCAGCATTATGAACAGTGGTGTGACCTAGTGGTGAAGATGCTTGTCTCCCATTTGGAAGGCTGAAAGTTCAGTCCTAGGTAGTGGCAGATGTTTTTCTCTCTCAGGGCACAAAGAATAAATATCTGCTGTGAACTCCATGTAGGTGCCAGGAAGGGCATCCAGCCAGTAAATGCTCAGCTCCATTCAGTCACCCCAACTGTGCCCCGAATTAAGGGTTAATTTTTAATGTAGGAATGAGCATTACGTAGGCCAGAGGTGGAAACTATGGCCCCTTTATGACTTGTGGACTTCAACTCCCAGAATTCCTAAGCCAGCGTGGGGAACTCGGGCCCCTTTATGACTTGTGGACTTCAACTCCCAGAATTCCTGAGCCAGCATGGGGAACTCTGGCCCCTTTATGACTTGTGGACTTCAACTCCCAGAATTCCTGAGCCAGCATGGGGAACTATGGCCCCTTTATGACTTGTGGATTTCAACTCCCAGAATTCCTGAGCCAGCATGGGGAACTCTGGCCCCTTTATGACTTGGGGACTTCAACTCCCAGAATTCCTGAGCCAGAGTGGGGAACTCTGGCCCCTTTATGACTTGTGGACTTCAGCTCCCAGAATTCCTGAGCCAGCATGGGGAACTCTGGCCCATTTATGACTTGTGGATTTCAACTCCCAGAATTCCTGAGCCAGCATGGGGAACTGTGGTCCCTTTATGACCTGTGGACTTCAGCTCCCAGAATTCCTGAGCCAGAGTGGGGAACTCTGGCCCCTTTATGACTTGGGGACTTCAACTCCCAGAATTCCTGAGCCAGCAATGCTGGCTCAAGAATTCTGAGAGGTCCACAGTTCATAAAAAGGTCATAGTTTCCCCCCCCATGTAAACAAAGACTTACATGTATCACGACCTAGAATCCTCTCCAACCAAAAATAGGTGATGTAACTCAATTATTTTAAGGTAGGGATCTGATGATGTTATCTAGTTAGGGTAATGAAACGTCTGCAAGAAAACAAGCAAAGTAAGAGAGCACCAAGGACCCCAATAATTTTATTAAAATTCTAGCACAGCTTATTTTTTAAATGAACCAACTCTCCTAAACCTTAGCACACAAAGCCCTCAAAAACATCTCATGTAACCAAAACACCCAGTAGCCGAAGAAAAAACAAGAAACAGGAGTCATCTACAACACGGGTCTTCAAACTTGGCCCTTTTATGACTTGCGGACGTCAACTCCCAGAATTCCTCAGCCAGCATGCCTGGCTGAGGAATTCTGGGAGGTGAGGTCCACAAGTCATAAAAGGGCCATGTTTGAAGACCCCTGATCTACAAAATAAAACGTAAGGACTATAACACTCAATATGTAGGATAAACAGTCAGAAGACTGACATGAGCACCAAGTAGCATCAGAAACCGTGATGGAAACACCTTAATTTCACAACACTTGGACAGACTTAACCACAGTTTGCACTGGGAAACCTTGAGCATCTTAGACCAAGCTAAATCCTAAAATACTAGGGAATTCCTGGAAGTTTTACACTCAGATATATCAGCCCTCAATAGATATGTAGATATAAGTACATACCATGCAAAAGAGACAGTAAGAACAAAGCAAAAAGATCACAACACATCCTCTTCAATAGCCCACACACAGATAAGCAGAGATTCACACCAAACATAAATCATTAACATCACTGGGCGCTATGTAACAAAATGAAATTCAATGGTGAAAAAAGTAAGGTTTTACATTTAGGCAAGAAAAACCAAATATGTATAGTGGTACCTTGCTCAATAGTAGTAACTGTGAGAGGGATCTCGGAGTCCTAGTGGACAATCACTTAAATAGGAGCCAGCTGTGTGCTGCAGCTGCCAAAAAAAGCCAACACAGGGCTAGGCTGCATTAACAGAGGGATAGAATCAAGATCACGTGAAGGGTTAATACCACTTTACAAGGCCTTGGTAAGGCCACACTTGGAATACGGCATCCAGTTTTGGTCACCATGATGTAAAAAAGATGCTGAGACTCTAGAAAGAGTGCAGAGAAGAGCAACAAAGATGATCAGGGGACTGGAGGCTAAAATATATAAGGAACGGTTGCTGGAATTGGGGATGTCTAGTTTAATGAAGAGAAGGACGAGGGGGGACATGATAGCAGTCTTCCAGTATCCCAGGGGCTGCTCCAAAGAAGAGGGAGCCAATCTATTCTCCAAAGCGCCTGAAGGCAGGACAAGAAGCAACGGATGGAAACTAATCAAGGAGAGAAGCAACCTAGAACTAAGGAGAAATCTCCTGACAGTGAGAACAGTTAACCAGTGGAACAACCTGCCTCCAGAAGCAGTGAATGCTCCAACACTGGAAGTTTTTAAGAAGAGACTGGACAGCCATTTATCTGAAATGGCATAGGGTTTCCTGCCTGAGCAGGGGGTTGGACTAGATGACCTCCAAGGTCCCTTCCAACTACTTCTTCTTCTTCTTCTTCTTCTTCTTCTTCTTCTTCTTCTTCTTCTTCTTCTTCTTCTTCTTCTTCTTCTTCTTCTTCTTCTTCTTCTTCTTCTTCTTCTTCTTCTTCTTTTTCTTCTTCTTCTTCTTCTTCTTCTTCTTCTTCTTCTTCTTCTTCTTATTATTATTATTATTATTATTATTATTATTATTATTATTA
>NW_015391413.1:32008-43050 GCF_001527695.2 Protobothrops mucrosquamatus
AAAAAGGGAAACACCCCCTTTATGCTTACGGCAACCAATCACAGCGTAGATTGCCTCATGCATGACTCTTTAACTCAGGGGTCTTCAAACTTGGTCCTTTTATGACTTGTGGACTTCAACTCCCAGAATTCCTCAGCCAGGTACGCTGGATGAGGAATTCTGGGAGTTGAAGTCCACAAGTCATAAAAGGACCACGTTTGAAGACCCCCTGCTCTAACTAATCAATTACAACTATATGTTCTGGCCCATTGTGCACTTCCAACTACTAAATTCAATATCCTAACACATGTCCTTAATTACCTTCTGAAGCCGAGAAACGTGGAAAAATATTTTAAAAAATGGAAGGAGGAACCATTAATGAGGAAATTAATTAATTGCTCTCTTGGCCATTTGGGATGGATGCAATTTGGTATCTGAAAACTTGGACAAACTTGAAGCTGGGCTGGTGGCGTCCACCACAAATGGCAATGTTGTTGAAAAGCTGACATGCCTCTGACAATATCATTTACGGAAACACCACCATCACAACTTTGTATCTTGGAAGTTTATCCCAAGTGTGGTAGCTGCAGAATTTGTGTGATGATGTCATTGTGTGCCTTTCATAGCTTACAACCAAGGACGGTCCATGAGCAAAGCTCTTAAAGTCCCATAGATTTTCCCTTCATTGTTTTAAATATAGGTAGTTCTCGATTTACAATCATGTATTTACTGACCATTCAAAGTTACAATGGCACCAAAAAAGTGACATGACTGCTTTTCACACCTATATGACTGTTGCAGAATCCCCTTGGTCACGTGATCAAAATTCAGACACTTGGCAACTGACTCATATTTATGACGGTCGCAGCGTCCCAGGGTCACGTGATCATCTTTTGTGACTTTCGGACAAGCAAAGTCAATGGGGAAGCCAAATTCTCTTAACAATCGTGTTACTAGCTAAACAACTGCAGTGATTCACTTAACAACTATGACAAATTCCTTGTGTGTCCAATCAGACTTGGCCAATAAAGAATATTCTATTCTATTCTATTCTATTCTATTCTATTCTATTCTATTCTATTCTAAATAAGGTTGTAAATTGCACAAAAACTCACAACATCTCACTTTGTAAAGGAAATTTTTAGCTCAATTATGATCGTAAGTGAAGGACTACTTGTACCAACTCAGATCTTGTTTTTTGCTATGCCTTCTCCAGCATTTAGCTTTTTTTGCTTAACAAACAAGGAAATGGAGAATCACACTCCGCTTGCATCAATTAGAATTAACTTTTAAAGCCCCTCCATTTAAATCTGTCATTACGTTACAAATTACCTCAGCATCTCGGCTTAACAAGAATCTAAAATACCACTGAATGAAAATGAGGAGTTTTATCATGCATTTGATTTAAACGCGGGGCCCGCTGTTGATAGTCAGGGTGTGTTTGCTGAGAATGTCAATTTGGAATCAGGACTGGTAATTGAAAAGATTGTGAGGACAGAAACTTGCTGGCCAGACTAATTAAGGAATAATTAATAATGATAATGAACACCACATTTGGGTCAAAAGAGGCCGAGATAGAAGTGGGCTAGAGGCATGAAACTTCTGAACCGTGGAAGTGGATAAACAAGCCAAAATATCTATTCCTATCCATTTGCTTTATTGGGGGCATATATTGCTTTCATGGCTGTTTTATTTTGGGTCAATCACTAGGAGGTTGTGAGTTCTAGTCCCGTTCTTAGCCATGAAAGCCAGCTTTGCAAATTAGGGCTAGTCCCGGGGTAGGCAACCTTGGCTCTTTTATGACTGGTGGACTTCAACTCCCAGAATTCCTGAGCCAGCCATGCTGAGGGGAAAGGGAGAGGTTTCCAAGCTGAGCCATGCTGACTCAGGAATTCTGGGAGTTGAAGTCCACAAGTCATAAAAGAGCCAAGGTTGCCTACCTCTGGCCTAGGCCTAGGCCGCTTTATGACTCGTGGACTTCAACTCCCAGAATTCCTGAGCCAGCCATGCTGAGGGGAAAGGGAGAGGTTTCCAAGCTGAGCCATGCTGACTCAGGAATTCTGGGAGTTGAAGTCCACAAGTCATAAAAGAGCCAAGGTTGCCTACTCCTGGTGTAGTGGCTAAGGTACCAGTCTAGAAAGCTGGAGACAGTGAGTTCTATTCCCGCCTTAGCCATGAAAATGGTTCCTGTGGCCTGCAATATTTTGTGGAAATCCATTCATACTCTTTCACCATTTGAAGGGTGTTCATCCGAAAGTGCATAGCTAAATGTCTATGGAGGTTCTCCGTCATCCAGGTAGGGTTGTCCCAAAGGTGCTTTTTTCCAGGAGGCAATATAAATCCTTCCATTCCCCACCATCTAGTCAGAGCTGAAGAAGCTTCTTGGATGAGAAGCGAAACGTCTTCAAAAGAAACACAAGAAAGTCCAGTTGCCTCCTGAAAAAAAAACACCTTTGCGAGCATATCTAGTTCTTGTACCACCAATAATAATAACTGATTACAGGTAGTTCTTAGCTTACAACCATTTGTTTAGTGACCGTTTGAAGTTACAACGATACCGAGAAAAAAGTGACTTATGACCATTTTTCACACTTGTGACCGTTGCAACATCCACACTGTCACATGACCAGATTTTGGACACTAGGCAACTGACATGGATTTAAGTATCCCAGGGTCATGGGATCATCTTTTGTGACCTTCTGACCATCAAAGTCAATGGGGAAGCAAGATTCACTTATCAACTGTGTTACTAATTAAATAACCGCAGTGATTCCCTTAACAAGGGTGGCCGGAAAAGTCGTAAAATGGAACCATATTCACTTAACAACTGTCTTGCTTAGCAATGGAAATGTTGGGTTCAATTGCCATTGTAAATCTAGGACTACCTTCATATTAACCATATTGTGGGACGAGGACCAATAAATCACCATTTGCATCCAGATTCGAATTTTCCATCTGACCATTTGCTGTGCCTTAGCAGATATTTTTTTTACCTGAACTCTGTCTTTCTCTCTCATCTCTGTGTACATTTATTTACCTTAAAAAGAACAAACTATATTTAGATTCATTCCTCTGTCAACTTCTGTTATTGTTGTTGAAACATGACATTCGAAATAAGTGCCAGGGCTTAGGAAGAGAAGATTAAGACCAACGCAGAACTTGTCAGATTTTCTAAGATTTGCAGTTTGTTTTTTTGTTTTTAAATCCCAACCATGTTGTGCATTGTCTGTTCCCCAGGGCAGTTTTGCAGCTTAGATGAGAGTACTCAAATATCATCTTTGCAGATGGCCACGTGGCCAGGATCCAGAAGAATTAGTATATATGTAAAGGGATGATTTCCCATCTGGACTAATCAAACCTACCATCTGGCTGTAGTTAACCAATGTTGTGGATAAATACTGGAATAGATGAACTCTTGCTATACCAGGCCCCATCCTTCGGGGGGGAAAAATGCAGTTATGATTTCTTTTTCATTTATAAGGTAGATTAGAGATAAATGAGGAAAAGGAATTTATGGCTCGATTTAAAAATAATAGTCTGCAGTTGCAATATGTTTATGCAATTTATTCTGCCTGACCCAGCCGTTTCAGTAAAATGTAGAAGTCCCCCGTGGCATCTGATCTACGGAGTTATGAAAGAACGGGCAAAATGTTAGTTTGTGTTACAGCCCGGTGGCTCAGTGGCAGTGGTGGGATTCAACCAGGTTGCACCAGTTCGGCAGAACCAGTAGCCCAGGCCTAGAATGGACTTCCGGAAGCAGCATTCACACAAAGAACTGGTTGTTCACATATTTGAATCCCACCACTGCTCAATGGTTAAGATGCTGGACTTGTTGGCTGGAAAGCCGGCAGCCCAGGTTCAAGAGCCAAGTGCCGTGGGATGGGGTGAGCTCCCGTTCCTTGCTTCAGCTCCTGCCCAACAAGCAGTTCGAAAGCATGAAAACATGAGTAGATAAATAAGTACCACTTCAGTGGGAAGGTAACAGCCCTTTGTGATGTCATGCTGTCCACGTGAGCGTGGAAATGTCTTTGGACAACACAGGCTCAATTGTCTTGAAATGACAACAACTAGCGGAATTGGCAACGACTAGCGGAGTAAAATCCTTTACCTTTTTTTTACCTTATTGTCAGTGTATAGTTATTTTCAGGAAGAATGTCTCTCTCTCTATATATATATTTATTTCCAGGAAAATTATTTTCTGTCTCAGTAACAAAATAATTGGTGGTTCTTGGTAGGGATTAAAAAGACTTCTGCCATAGATCCTGACAGTAATGAATTTGGGTGACCCACAGTAAGGTGAATCATAGCTAAAACAAAATCATTTATTTGTTTTTTATAACAACCTGCCTCCAAGAAGCTGTGAATGCTCCCACCCTGGAAGTTTTTAAGAAGAGACTGGACAGCCATTTGTCTGAAATGGTATAGGGTAGGGGTCTTCAAACGTGGCCCTTTTATGACTTGTGGACTTCAACTCCCAGAATTCCTCAGACAGCGTGCACTCTGGCTGAGGAATTCTGGGAGTTGAAGTCCATAAGTCATAAAAGGGCCAAGTTTGAAGACCCCTGGTATAGGGTTTCCTGCCTGAGCAGGGGGTTGGACTAGATGACCTCCAAGGTCCTTTCCAACTTTATTATTATCATTATCATTATCATTATCATTATCATTATCATTATCATTATTATTATTATTATTATTATTATTATTATTATTATTATTATTACTGCTGCTGCTGCTACTACTACTACTATTATCACTATTATCACTATTATCACTATTATCACTATTATTATTATTATTATTATTATTATTATTATTAATTTCATTCATTTGCCTTAACTGTTCATGTCACTGAGACAGGGGCTCTGGCCTGTGTACAATATAAGTTCACCTAACATCCCTGTTTCCAAGAGGAAAAATCCGCAATGGATCTTTTTTTATTTTTATTCAATTTTTTTTTGTCCCTTCGAGTATATTCTGCTTATGTGGTCCTCGAAGTGTAGATCTATTCTGTCAGGAGAAAAAAGCCACAGATAAACGAAAGCCGTTGTTGGTGTAATTGAAAGTTTATTTTTCTTGTCTTCCCCTGTTCTTAATTTCCAAGTCAGATTTGCTCCTCAATTATGGGAGACAACTTTGCTTTATGTCCCGCTCATGAAACCAAATCACCTCAGAGTCAATTGTGCCTCAGTTTACAGACATTCCACTGACTTACGAATTAAATCTGACTCTTACTGAAGGAACGCTTTGGCATTTATTTCATCAGCGAGCCGGGCAATAAAATTCCTGTTTTGAAACGAGCAAAAGATTATTATTTTTTAATCTTCCAGGGATATTAACATTCATAGCAAAGAGCCCTTGCCAGCACACAAGGCCTACACACCTCCCAAATGAAAACTCTCCCTCGCAGTCATAAGAACCAAGCTGTGAAAATGCACAGCTTTGTATAGCTCTGTTTATTTAATTGTTGATTCCTCAGCCACCTTTTTTATAAATCCACTTTTGCTGGAACGTGGGGTAGTATAGTCAAGATATCAGGCGCCAGTGATGGAGAGGGGGCGAAGGAAGAGAGGACAAAATGTTGAAGTGGAGAATTCTTTGTTAATATTTAATGTGCATTTGCATTAAAACCCCAAGTTGTAGCTCCAGATATTTTGTGCCAGTATTTTCACGCTCCCATTAGCAAGATGGAAAGTGAAGTCAAAGAAAGTGTAGGGCAGCTTCAGTGTGCCTCTTAACCAGCAAAAAGCCAATAATAAATATTACTGGAGAGTTACTCAGCTAATGTTCTGTAGGAGACATTTGAGGGCACAAAAATCAGAGACCGATCATGATTTTTGCCCTCAGGGATCCCAGAGCATTAAAACCGCGGCAAGAATTATTGATATGACCTATCCTAAGATAAGGCAACGTGGGAGTTAATGTTTAGAGCTACAGTTTTCCAGGGAATGGATCCTGGCTCAGTCAACAGATAAATGCCGCTGAGCAGTTAGGCTGAGAAATGTTAAACAAGGTATGTATTAATCTGGGAAGGTCAGGAAAGTATCACATTTAGACTGCATAAACTGGACCATAGGATCATAGGAGCATAGAATCAATAAGAATAGAGCTGGAAGGGGCCTTGGAGGTCTTCTAGTCCAACCCCCTGCTCAAGCAGGAGACCCTAAACCATTTCAGACAGGTGGCTGTCCAGTCTTTTCTTAAAAACCTCCAGTGATGAAGCACATGCAACTTCTGAAGGCAATTATATAATTATGAATCATAGAATCATAGAGTCACTGAATCATAGAGTCAAAGGGCTGGAAGGGAAATTGGAGGTCTTCTGGTCCAGGGGTAGGCAACCTTGGCTCTTTTATGACTCGTGGACTTCAACTCCCAGAATTCCTGAGCCAGCCATGCTGAGGGGAAAGGGAGAGGTTTCCAAGCTGAGCCATGCTGGCTCAGGAATTCTGGGAGTTGAAGTCCACGAGTCATAAAAGAGCCAAGGTTGCCTACTCTTGTTCTAGTCCCAATCCTTTGCCCGAGGCCTTGTTCTTATACCATCCCAGACAAATCCCAACCGAGGAAGCTTCTTGGATGAGAAGCGAAACATCTTCAAGGAAAAACAAAGTCCAGTTGCTTTTTGAAAAAGCACCTTTGGGACAATCATGATGGATGACTGAGAATCTTCGTAGACATGCCAGACAAATCTTTTCTTGAAAATCTCCAGAGATGGAGCACCCATAACTCTGGGAGGCAAGCTCTTCTTAATCATTCTCACTGTCAGAAAATTCCTCCTTATTTCCAGGTTGGATCTACCTCTAATGAGCTTCCACCCATTGCTTCTTGTCATAATATATTGACAAAGAACAGTGTTATAGTGTTATAGTGCTGAAGACCTCAAACCAGGAAGGTTAGAGACCCAGATTCTAATCTACGTTAGCATGGAAACCTAGTGGATGACAAATAACACCTTCTCTCACAGCTCTGCCTTCTTCACAAGTCTGTTGTGAGGGAAGGCTACACATTCCATTCCCAACTTGAAATTGATTGGTAATCAATCAATCAATCAATCAATCAATCAATCATTGCTTGGAATTGCGTCAGCAGCTTGAAGTTAAGCCATATATATTGAGTGATGATTATCTGGTACCCCTTCCTGGTTTCTGATATATCTTGTATCATGAGAAAGATGTTCAGATTTGCTCACTTCAGCAGGACATATACTAAAATTGGAACGACACAGAGAAGATTAGCACGGCCCCTGCGCAAGGATGACACGCAAATTCGTGAAGTGTTCCATATTTCCCTGCAACACTCATGAATTAATCCTGCTTCCTGATGGGAAAGGATGGGGTTTTTTTTTCAGTAGCTGATGAATTTCTGGATTTTTCAGGACCTCTGAAAAATGGAGGGTCAAGATTTTAGATTGGAGAGAGAAGGAGACTGGCAGCCTGGAGCTTCTCCTGCTGAGACCCCTCTGGCTTTCCTTTGAAGGCCTTTCTTGTTTCTTGTGAGGGAGGGGTGGAGACCATCTAGACTGACCCCAGGGACTCTGGGCCTACCTGTCAGTCCAGACACCCAAATCTCTCCCTGCTTTGAATCCACAGCAGTTTCATCTGCATTACTCTTCCTACGAATCTCTTCCCGTCATTTCGCTTTCCTAGAAAATAATAAAGTTTATAGGGGGGGGGGGGGAAGAGAGAAAGAAGTTCAGCTGTCTTTTTATTACTAATGAAGCTGTTATCTTTAGCTGTTATTTGGTTTTTGAACTAGAACAAAAGTAGATCTTCTGAATGGAACATTTCCCTTGCAGGAAAAAAAATATATAGACCTTCTGTAGGTAACAGAATAATGAGTGAAGTCAAAGCATTTTATGTTTTTTCAGATCCTCGGACCCATTGCCTGCAAAGTGAGAGTCCCCACTGGCACAATAAAAAGTAAATATCACTATGGAATTTTCTAGGTCACATAATTCAAACAGGAATTTTTAGGGAATATCTCTGCAAGCTTCCTTTTCATATCAATCTTTTTTTTCTGATTAAACGCAAGCAAATTATTCGTCGGGAAAGGAGACCAGACTGAAATGCCTCATGGGTGGAGTAGTTACAGAAAGAAACTGCTTTTCCTCTTAGAAAAGTTTTCAGAATGCAAAGTACAGGTAGTCCTTGACTTACGGCCAAAACTGAGCCCCAAATTTTCTATTTTTAAGCAAGAGAGTTGTGAAGTGAGTTTTGCTCCATTCTACGACTTTTCTTGCCATCGTTGTTAAGGGAATCGCTGTTAAGTTAGTAACTTAACGCTGTTAAGTTAAGGGCATCTGGCTTCCTCATTGATTTTGCAGGTCAGAAGGTTACAGAAAGTGGATTACGTAACCTCAGGACATTGCCACCGTCATAAATAGGAACCAGTTGCCCAAACGTCCAAATTTTGATCGCATGACCAAGGGGATGCTGCAATGGTCATGAAAAATGGTGTTAAGTCACTTTTTTCAGTGCCGCTTTAACTTTCAATGATTGCTAAATTAAGTGTTATAAGTCGAGTGTCATGGACCCGATAGATGAGACCAATAGAATTAAGAACTCCGAGGCAATTGCTTTCCTCAAGGAACACATTTAATGGCTACATAGTACCGGCACGAACAAAAGTGAAACCGTGCCTGAAAGTTCTCCCCCCAAGGTTATGTCGAAATAAAAGTCTTGATTTCCATTTAAGGATGTATGGATCAATAGTTATCAGTGTTTAGTTTTTACTTTTGCACTGTGAAACAATCTGGGTTTTCGTGAATGCTTTCATGCCAAAATCTGCATTTGTTTCTGTTCAAGACTTTTCCTAACACAATTTTTTCCTACGCAGCTTCCCTAATGCTCCTAGCTATTGAAGTAATTAAGTGAAAAACACTTTCATACCAATTTCCCCAATGGCTTGCTTTGTGATCCATATTTCCCCAGCGCAAACTTTTTATTCTCTAATACGTAAATGCTTTCTCTCTCTTCTTTTACAGAACATGTTTTTATTTTATTTTTCATATACAGCTTTAAGAATAGCATTTTCTATTTCAAATCTAACTTCTCAACACCAATCAAAAAGGTCTGAGGCTGTAGATTTCTAACAGAGTAAAAACTGGACAGTCATCCATGGCTTTCAAGTCTATGTAGTGTGGCTGAATCTAATTCGACAAATTAGCTCTTCTAGAAATCTATAGGGGTGTTACTTGTATCTCAGTCTTTGGTATCTGTATGGATGCAATGGCTTGGGGAAGGACTGCTAGAATTGAGGAAGGGACCTTGGAGATCTTCTAGTCCAACCCCCTGCTCAAGCAGGAGACTCTACCATAGTTCTTCTTCTTCTTCTTCTTCTTCTTCTTCTTCTTCTTCTTCTTCTTCTTCTTCTTCTTCTTCTTCTTCTTCTTCTTCTTCTTCTTCTTCTTCAAGAAGAAGAAGAAGAAGAAGAAGAAGAAGAAGAAGAAGAAGAAGAAGAAGAAGAAGAAGAAGAAGAAGAAGAAGAAGAAGAAGAAGAAGAAGAAGAAAGAAGCTTGTGCATGACACATCTGGCCTGCGGGCCACCAGTTTGACAGCCCTGCTCTATATCGTTCTAGACAAGTGGCTGTCCAATCTCTTCTTAAAAGCCTCCAGTGATGCTCCTAGGAGCATCCACAACTTCTGGAGGCAAGTCGTTCCACTGACTAATTGCTCCCACTGATAGGAAACGTGTTCTTAATTCTAGATTGCTTCTCTGCTCGATTAGTTCCCATCCATCCAGTTCTGTCTAACTCTTGGCCAGGTCTCTCCATGTCTTCTGATCTTGCACTGCTTCTTTGAATTGTTCTATGCTCTGGTTGGCGTCCACTTTGATGGTGTCCAGCCACCGTGTTCTTTGGTGGCCTGGTTTCCTTTTACCGCAAACCCTCCCAAACACAACTGCTTTCTCCAGTGAATTCCCCCCACATGACATGGCCAAAGTCAGTGAGATGCAGTGTTGTGATTTTTGCCTTCCAGTGACATGCCTGGTGGTATGTGCTCCAGTGCTTGCTTGTTGGTCATCTTTGCTGTCCAGGAAATAATCGGGAGCCTTCTCCAGCACCACAGCTCAAATGAGTCATTTTTTTCCCTGTCTTGCTTTTTTGAGGTCCATCTTTCACAACCATAGGTAGCTATGGGGAACATCGGACACATTTGTAAGTAATTAATGAAAGATACATCCAAAGTGTGGATTTTTGGTGAACATGGTTCTACCTAGGCATCTAGTCATGGAAACATATTGTTTCATTATCTGATCCTCATCCTATTTGCTTTTAATTTAGGGAATGTCAGGATCCCTCTTAGTGATTAATGCCTTCTCAAGAACTTGTAGGACATCCTATGGCTGACAAGTGTCTGACATTTGAATAAATAGGAGTAACTGGGGTTGAAGTGGCTAAGAGTGATGGATTTTTCAGCTAGAAAAGATGTCCGAGGAAGAATCTCCTTTCTCTCCAAATTGTGTCTCTCTGGGTCACCATCCCTTTACTAATACTAGCTTGACATTTAATACTAATTAATAGGCCGATTATACTTTCTGTGCCTAAACATTTATCACCTGCATCTTACCTTTTCTCCAGGAACCCCAACACAACTTATCAGGAGGAGGATCTTTCCAATTTTAGCTTCAAAATGTTTCTGTAAACAGGTTGGTCTAAGATATTATGTGTGAGGGATACAATGAGGTGGACAGAGAGAAAATCATGTAGTAGGCTTTTAGTGTCTTGGAAGAATGAGGTTAAAGTAGGTTCTTAGAGGAGTGTGATCTGAAATAGGTTATCCTTAGTTAGCATCCAATACATTGTCTATGATGTATGACTCTACACTTTGGCTGTGGACAATCAATATATCACATTTGGCATTCTACACCATGGAATTACCTCTCTTCTATCAATAAAAGTAGCTAAGCTGGGTCACTGTTCAATCTGAGGTAAGAAGCTTGCATTTTCAGAAAATTCTAGAATCACAGGGCTGAAAGACCTTGAGGGTCTTCTAGTCCACCCTACTGCCCAAGGCAGGAGTTCTTATACCATCCTCCTCCTCCTCCTCCTCCTCCTCCTCCTCTTC
>NW_015391413.1:43180-53835 GCF_001527695.2 Protobothrops mucrosquamatus
CCTCCTCCTCCTCCTCCTCCTCCTCCTCCTCCTCCTCTACTTCCCTCCTCCTCCTCCTCCTCTTCTCGGTATTTTCTCTCACTTGCACAACTGCATAATTCTCTTATGCAATATCACCTGGACCTCACATTCATCAGAAAGTAGTTGTCCATGTTGCTATGGAAACCGAGGAGGAGAAGGGATTTGGGGGCATGTCCCTCCTCTCTTTCCTCCCCTCCTTTGTGTTGGATAAAGTTTAATGAATTTGAAATTCTAAAGGAAACTCTTGCGACAGGCAACGGAGAGAAGGACATGACCCAGGGAAGGAGGTAGAAGGGAAACTGCAGGCATAATTGGCAAAATCAATAGCCAAGGGAGAGATGAATGGCAGATAATGAAATATTATACACCTGGCTGCTCATTTTCATTCCACAGCTATTGTTATTTGCTTAATGGATGAGGGAACATTTCACCTATAAACAAGGAGATCTGACACAAGCAGATATCAATAGCGAAAGACCCTTTGCTTGTTTAATTCTGCCTCGTCCAGAATTGAAGGCACTCAAATGCTACAGCTACTATCTTCCCCGTCCTTCATATCACGCAAGAGAGGGGAAAAAAAAACTTGAAGAATGTTTGGAAAAATCAACCACAACCATAAATTAAATACCTTTGCTCTCAAATTTCACTTGACAGTATCTTCATATCTGCAATCTGGAATTTCAGGTATTTTGTAACACACTCAAGCACACACACAAGTAGTATTCCCACAACATGACCAACCTGGTTATGGGATTATACTATATAATAATAATAATAATAATAATAATAATAATAATAATAATAATAATAATAATAATAATAATAATAATAATAATAATAATAATAATAATAATGATAATAATAATAATAATAAAGTTGGAAGGGACCATGGAGGTCATCGAGTCCAACCCCCTGCTCAGGCAGGTAACCCTATATCATTTCAGACAAATGGCTGTCCAGTCTCTTCTTAAAAACTTCCAGTGTTGGAGCATTCACCGCTTCTGGAGGCAGGCTGTTCCACTGGTTAATGGTTCTCACTGTCAGGAAGTTTCTCCTTAGTTCTAGGTTGCTTCTCTCCTTAATTAGTTTCCATCCGTTGCTTCTTGTCCTCCCTTCAGGCACCTTGGAAAATAGCTTGACTCCCTCTTCTTTGTGGCAGCCCCTGAGATACTGGAAGACTGCTATCTTGTCCCCCCTCGTCCTTCTCTTCGTTAAACTAGACATTCCCAATTCCAGCAACCGTTCCTTATACATTATGTTTTAGCCTCCAGTCCCCTAATCATCTTTGTTGCTCTTCTCTGCACTCTTTCTAGAGTCTCAACATCTTTTTTACATCGTGGTGACCAAAACTGGATGCAGGATTCCAAGTGTGGCCTTACCAAGGCCTTGTAAAGTGGTATTAACGCTTCACGTGATCTTGATTCCATCCCTCTGTTAATGCAGCCCAGCACTGTGTTGGCCTTTTTGGCAGCTGCAGCACACGGCTGGCTCCTATTTAAGTGATTGTCCACTAGGACTCGGAGGTCCCTCTCACAGTTACTACTATTGAGCAAGATACCCCCTATACTATACCTGTGCATTTGGTTTTTCTTGCCTAAGTGTTTGTGGTTGTTGTTCAATTGCTAAGACATGTCCAACTCTTTGCGACCCCATGGACCACAGCACACCAGGCCTCCTTGTCCTTCACTGCCTCCCAGAGTTTGCCCAAATTCATGTTCATTGCGTCAGTGATTCTATCTAACCATCTCCTCCTCTGCCGTCCCTTTTCTCCTTTCGCCTTCCATCCTTCCCAACATCGGGGTCTTTCCCAAGGAGTCTTCTCTCTTCTCATTTGGTGGCCAAAGTATGTGACCTTCAGCTTCACTATCTGTCCTTCCAAAGAACAGTCAGGGTTGACTTCCTTTAGGATCGGCCGATTGGATCACCTTGCAGTCCAACAACTATTTTGATTTAATTTCTCTCAAACCGTGAAAGGAGCGAGTTGTCGTAGGTTTTGATGCCGCAGAACTGGAGCCAGCCCAAAAGAGGTCACCACAATTACCAAAATGTTCCAGTTGGAGGCAACACCCGTTTTCCGTTCTGTGTGGGATGACTTGCGCGACAGCCTTCAAACACAATGCAACAAAGTCCTCGTGAAGTTTTAACGAGATCAAAATAAACAGCCCATTTTGCTTTTTTAAAATCGCTGGGCTGATGTTACTGTTCCTTGATATGAATCAAACCAGCACTTTGATACTTGCAAAACATTTTCCAAAGCGGGCTAACATGGTCTCCCAGTGCTGTTCATTAATTAAATCTGAAGATGTGTTTATTCAGTCATCGTGGAAACAAAGAGTTATTTTAAGCTCTTTTTATTCACAATGGCAGGTTGTGTCTTGTTTGAGCCCATTCAGGTGTGTTTGTAACATATACCTCCCTGAATTCTTTATGCTTCCCAAAATAAATCAAGCAGAATAACAGAATAACAGAGTTGGAAAGAACCTTGGAAATCTTAAAGTCCAACTCCCTGCTCAGGCAGGAAACCCTATCCCATTTCAGACAAATGGCTGTCCAATCTCTTCTTGAAAACTTCCAGTGTTGGAGCATTCACCGCTTCTGGAGGCAGGCTGTTCCACTGGTTTATTGTTCTAACTGTCAGGAAGTTTCTCCTTAATTCTAGGTTGCTTCTCTCCTTGATTAGTTTCCACCCGTTGCTTCTTGTCCTGCCTTCAGGCGCTTTGGAAAAGAGGTGCTTTTTCACGAGGCAACTGGACTTTCTTGTTTTTCTTTGAAGATGTTTAGCTTCTTCAGCTTCTTGGATGAGAAGCGAAATATCTTCCAAGAAAACAAGAAAGTCCAGTTGCCTTGTGAAAAAACATCTTTGGGATAACTATGACCTGGATGGCTAAGAATTTCCATAGACTTTGGAGAATAGATTGACACCCACCCTCTTCTTTGTGGCGTCCCTTAGATATTGGAACACTGCTTTCATGTCATCCCTACTCTTTATTTTCATTCAACTAGACATATCCAATTCTTGCAACCTGTTGTGAGTCTGTGCCAGCCACTAGACCCGGCAGTTGAGTCCGGGGAATCAGAGGAGGAGGAGGAGGAGGAGGAGGAGGGGTCTGGAGAGCCATCAGAGTTGGAGGAAGGCTCTGATGAGCTCCAGGACTTACAATCTGATGAAGGGCCTGGCCCCTCCAATCGTGCTCAGGCTGAGACTCAGCTGTTTGGGGAAGCTGAGCCAGACTCTCACAGCTGGAAGACATTATAGACCAGGGGTGTCAAACTCAATTTCATTGAGGGCCGCATCAGCATTGCAGTTGCCTTCAGGGGGCCAGGTGGGTGTGGCCAGGGTGGGTGCGGCCTACTGGGTGGGCATGGTTGGAGTGGGTGTGGCCTACTGGGTGGGTGTGGCCAGCTGTTTGCATCAAGGGTGCCTGTGGGGGTCTGGGTAGGAATGGGATAGATCTGAGGGTCTCTGGCAGAAGGGGGTGGGACCGGGGCAAGTGCCAAGGCATGGTCCACTGGAGGAGCCTCACTGTTCCTCTCAGGCCATGCAGTGGGGGGGCTTATGGAGCTAAGACTGAATGCGTTTCAGCAAAGCACCACAAAATTGTACAGTGGCTCCCTCTTGGCCTGGGTCAGGGCCAAGGCAGAGGGGGCCATTCCCTCACTGTTTCCAGGATGGCTTCGTGGGCTACATGAAACCACTTCGTGGGCCGCATCCGGTCCCTGGGTCTTGTGTTTGACATGTCTGTTATAGACACTCGCAAAGGCAGGCAAGCAACAAGAGCAGGACAGAGGGAGGCAATGGGGCGACTCCAAGGGAGGAGGAGAAAGCATTGAGAAGCCACACCTTGGGGCTGCATAATAAAAAGGGACAGTGTGGGCGGTGCTGGTTGCTGAAGGCAACTGTTTGCGAAGGACTCAAATTTCATGGAATCAGATTCTGTTTGCCTATGAACAATTCTCTGTTTGAATCGTGTTCTGTTTGCCTTAGTACAGTGGCTCTCAACCTTTTTAATGCTGCGACCCCCAACCGGTCATAAGTCGAGGACTAAACCGGTCGTAAGTCAAGGACTACTCAACCGGTCGTAAGTTGAGGACTTTCCCTGCCCGGGAGCGCCGCGCATGCGTGGTTCCACCCCCTGTGCCGGCCGAGGCGTAGCTGGCAAGCGGCAGAGACGGAGCAGGCTAACCACCAGCTGGCCCAGCCCAAGGGAGGTAAGGCACCCGCCGGAAAAGGGGAAAAAAATGGCGGACAGCCTTGCTTGGCAACCCCCGTGAAATGGTCAATCAACCCCAAATGGGGTCGCGACCCATAGGTTGAGAACCGCTGCCTTAGTACAATTCTCCGTTTGCATCGTGTTTTGTTTGCTTTTGGGAAATTTTGCAGATCTGTACCTAATTAATAAAAGGGGTTTGTTTTTTCCTGCACTTCCAGCCCACTTGTTAAAAGAAGGGTCGGTCCTTGTGAGTTAACAAGGACTCACGTAGGCCAGGACACAACACAACCATTATTTGTACATGATTTGAAGTCCAACTTAGCCAACAGGCAACTGAGATCTGTAAATGCGTGGCAAAGAGTTTGACGAGAATCGTTCGAGTGACCTTCTGAGGCAGCTTTGGGGGAGGAGAAATTCCAATTTCTGGATGAATTATTGGGGGGAAAAAAAGTGCTGCATTTGTCAGCATTAACAGGGCTATGTCATTAAAAAAGGGCAATTAAGTAGGAGGGAGTGAACTTTTTTTGCCTGAGTAAGTCTCTGCTCCCTTGCCAATAAGGAAACAGCAGATAGGTGGGGAAACGCAGGTCAGTGTTGACACTCAGAAAATCTATTTTATTATGTGAGAAAACTAATTGGATCCCTTCTAGCCATAGATATAAATTCTTTAATAGAAATTGAATCTTTAATAAGTAGTATAAGTTTCTGGAGCAGACTCTTCGGCTTCTGACATGAAGCAAGGCGGTAGATACATGAAAGGATTTGGAAATTAAAAAATGTTCGCATTAATAATAATAATAATAATAATAATAATAACAACAACAACAACAACAACAATAATAATAATAATAATAGTAATAATAAAGTTGGAAGGGACCTTGGAGGTCATCTAGTCCAACCCCCTGCTCAGGCAGGTAACCCTATACCATTTTGGACAAATGGCTGTCCAGTTTCTTCTTAAAAACTTCCAGTATTGGAGCATTCACAGTTTCTGGAGGCAGGTTGTTCCACTGGTTAATTGTTCTGTCAGGAAGTTTCTCCTTAGTTCTAGGTTGCTTCTCTCCTTGATGAGTTTCCATCTGTTGCTTCTTGTCCTGCCTTCAGGCCCTTTGGAGAATAGCTTGACTGCCTCTTCTTTGGGGCAGCCCCTGAGATACTGGAACACTGTTATCATGTCCCCCTTCGTCCTTCTCTTCATTAAACTAGACATACCCAATTCCAGCAACTGTTCCTTATATGTTTTAGCCTCCAGTCCCTTAATCATCTTTGTTGCTCTTCTCTGCACCCTTTCTAGAGTCTCAACATCTTTTTTACATCGTGGTGACCAAAACTGGATGCAGTATTCCAAGTGTGGCCTTACCAAGGCCTTGTAAAGTGGTATTAACACTTCACGTGATCTTGATTCTATCCCTCTGTTAATGCAGCCTAACACTGTGTTGGTCTTTTTGGCAGCTGCAGCACACAGCTGGCTCATATTTAAGTGATTGTCCACTAGGACTCCGAGGTCCCTCTCACAGTTACTACTATTGAGCCAGATAGCCCCTATACCAGGGGTAGGCAACCTTGGCTTTTTTATGACTCGTGGCTGGCTCAGGAATTCTGGGAATTGAAGTCCACGAGTCATAAAAGAGCCAAGGTTGCATACCCCTGCTCTATACTATACCTGTACATTTAGTTTTTCTTGCCTAAATGTAGAACCTTACTTTTTTCACCATTTAATTTCATTTTGTTAGATAGTGCCCAGTGTTCAAGTCTGTCCAGGTCCTCCTGTATCTTAAGCCATCAAAGTTTGTTTGTTTTTTGAGTGTATCCTGTCCCACCAGAACTAAACTCCAAATACAGGTAGTTCTCGACTTACAACAGTTCATTTAGTGACCGTTCAAAGTTACAACAGCCCTGTAAAAAGTGACTTACGACCGTGTTTTACACTTACGACCATCGCAGCTTCCCCATGGTGATGTGAGCAAAATTTAGATGCTTGGCAACTGATTCGTATTTATGACGTTTTCAGTGTCCTGGGGTCGTGTGATCCCCTTTTGTGACCTTAGGGGGAATCCAGATTCATTTAACAATGACGTTATTAACTTAACAACTGCTGCGTTTCGGTTAACAACCGTGGCAAGAAAGATCGTAAAAGGAGCCAAAACTCGCTTAACAACTGTTTCACTTAGCAACAGAAACTTTGGGCTCAATTGTGGGTCGTAAGCCGAGGACCATTTGTGTTTTGAACGTTCTGCCATGGAAACATTTCAATCTTGGGATGTTTCAAGTTTGCAACATTTCTAGAAGTGAGTTCGAAGTGGTTTATTCACCCAATTCAGATCTTGCTTTCAGCCTTAGCAAAACAATAATAGGCTTACAAAAATGGAGAACAGTACAGGAATATGTTCCAACTGAATTGTGAGGATGAGTCTCCCTCTGTACACCCTCCCAGATCAGCCATTTTCAAACTGGTCTTCCCTCAGAGAGTAGATTTTGAGGTGAATAAAGGCTAAAAGTGATCATCTTCATCTCCACATCTTCCCTATATTTCTTACTGCCTTTAAAGCAGGACACACAATAACATTTTTGCTAAAAGATGGAGCCTGGAATATTATTATATGCCTCACATAATCTCTTTTTAATTGTGTCCATAATTATTTCCTGGCTTAATCATTTCCTTTCAACAGACACTAAATGCTCTCCTCATGATAAGACTGAAAACCAGGAAAGATAACCCTTCCATAATCATAAGGCAGCCATGAATTTAGATAATTTAGAGTTTTCCTTTTCATAAAAAAGTATTAATTATTGAACTAATACATCACTTTATTTTTATTTTTTAAAAATATACACTCAGGAGGAGGATGTTCACCATCTATTTATATGGATTTTGATCTTAGATCAGTAGTCTGTATTTGAAGAAAATTATCCTTCAGATAATTATTGCAAGGAACCTTAAAAAGCTTGTAATTTTACATGTTTTCCAACAAATCAAAATGCTAGACAGAGAGTCCTCGACTTACGACCACACTTGAGCCCAAAATTTCTGTTGCTAACCAAAACAGTGGTTAAGTGAGTTGTGCCCCATTTTGCCCCCGTTGTTAAACGAATCAACTGCAGTTGTTAAATTAGTAACTCATGCATGAGGCAATCTATGCTATGATTGGTTGCTGTAAGTATAAAGGGGGCGTTTCCCATTTTCCCGCCTTTTTCTCTTCGGTGTGTTCTGTATACTGTTTTATTTACCTCATGATGTTCCTAACTATCTTATGTTTGTTCTTTCTGGAATGATGACAAAGACAATTTAAATGTTAAATATATTTATACAGGTAGTCCTTGATTTACGACCACAATTGAGCCCCAAATCTATGTTGCTAAGTGAGACATTTGTTTTTACAACTTTTCTTGCCACAAATAGTTAAACTGAATCACTGCAGCTGTTAAGTTAGTAACATGGTGGTTAAGTGAATCTGGCCTCCCCATTGACTTTGCTTGTCAGAAAGTCACAAAAGGGGATCACGTGACCCCAGGACTCTCCAACCGTCATAAGTATGAGTCAGTCAGTTGTCAAGTGTCTGAATTTTTATTCCATAACCATGGGAACGCTGCAGTGGTAAAAAAAGTGGTCCTAAGTCACTTTTTTCAGTGCTGTTGTAACTTAGAACGGTCACTAAATGAACCGTTGTAAACTGAGGACTACTTGCACATATTCTAGACACTTATTCTAATTCATTGATTAAGTGATAATTTATCACTATTCTTCCTATCAATACATTTTGATATGAAACATATGTACTTAGGAATCACTGCACACTTTATCTCAAACATACTTGAAAGCCGAAATAATATCCAATTGTTGTAAAAGTTTTTAGAGCTAAGTATTTTTCCAGGCCTTTCCCTCTATTTCCAATATTTTTGCCTTGTGCAATTCAGTGACCCTTCTGTATCAAATGCATAAAGGAATTTAAATATCCCAGTTAGCACTTATTAAAGCACTATATTATTCCGATGGAGGTCTTCTCGCATTATGTACTCAGAGGTTTTTCACTTTTATGTTCCATTTTTAAACATTTCTTCATGAAACATCAGTAATGTGATTTATGGGTTGGTTTTATTTGTTTATTTAAAACATTTATATAGCTGCCCATCTTATAACCAACTCTGGGCACTTTCCAAACACAAGTTAAAACAACAGGCAAAACCATATTAAAACTATAAAACTAAACATATTAGAAACATTAAAAATAACAACAACAACAAAGTTGTTGGTGCCAAGTCAAATTTCTGATGTGCATGCATCTAATCTTATCCCAGCACTTGGGACAAAATCCAGGTCTAAGGAGTCTTTATTAAGGCTTCTGAACCTGAATTGTTATTTTAACAATTGCTTATTATTCCCCAGCAATTTCTTGTGTTGGCACCAGCTCACCCCCAATGAGTTCTACGGGCTACTCAAATGAAGCCAACACTAGTCCACAAGGCAAAGGCAAGGCAAGGCAAAAGGCTGAACAGCTGAAGAGACACGATCCGAAGTTCAAGGCAAGAACACACAGCAAGAAAACAAACACCTTGTTCCCAGCATTGTCTCCATCTGTCTGCTGTGCTAAATAGCCAACTTCTGGTGCAGCGCATCAAGAAGGGCGAGGCTGCCTCCTCTCAAGTAATCTGGCTGACCTTCTCTGCTCCTGCCTTTTCTTTTCCCTATGTGTTCTTGGATCAGGTGCAGAAGGCAGTTCCTCTTCCTCATCACTGACCAGTTGCAGCTGCATGCTTTCCCCACCTGAAGCCTCAGGGCAACCTTGCTGCAATTGTGCTTCAGCCAAATCCCTCTCAGCTGGCTGCTTGGAGCCATTGACCAATGCCCCTCCAGATGTGCCTGGGACGGGTTCATCTTCCTTCGAGCTGACATCTGGAGAGGTATCTGGGAAAATGTCTGGGGGAGTCATCACACTGTCTGTCGGTCTGTCGGTCTGCCCGCCCACCTGCCTATCTATCATCTAACTATCACCTACCTGTTTATCATCTCTCTGTATGTGTTTATCATCTCTCTGTGTGTGTTTATCATCCCTCTCTGTGTGTTTATCATCTCTCTCTCTCTCTCTCTCTCTCTCTCTCTCTCTCTCTCTCTCCCATTCTCTCCTCAAATTTTTATTGCATCTGCTTTATGAAAGCCAAATTCTTTTATAACAATGTCATTGTATACATCTTATCAAACTGGAACACTTTACTGTAGTGGCTACTAGTACAATTGGGTTAAGATCAGATACAGTAATAGTCCTGACTTTATATGTATTTCTCCTTTCAACTAATGTGTAAGATGGTAAAAACAGTTTCATCAAGGACAAATTTTAAGGGGAAGGGGAAGAATACGTTCTTCTTGTGAATAATTTAACAGTTGCTGTGTCTCCGACAAATTAAACTCTGATGTGTAAAGTTTGCAATACTTTCCATGTATGTGGATTAAATTAAGGCGAAGGGGGAGGATGTATTATGCTATAGTAAGGTATCTAAAAGTTGATTAATATCTCTAGCCGTAATTATCTGATCCACAGACAAAGTAAAAAGAATTTCAAAAACCTGCATAATATACCTGGATAATTCTAACTAGAATTATTATAATTAGTAAGTGCGGCTCATTTATTAAGGCATTTAGTGAACCACTATTAAAAATAAAATATCCTTCTATATTGCTTCTTGTTCGACTGCAAAATTTTGCACGCTAGTTAATCAAAACGACTGTATCCCTAGCAGATTTTGAATTTTCAAAGAAAGTTAGATCCGACAAACTCATCCTTAACCAAGAGAGTTTTCTGTTATGAAGAATATGTGCTTCCTGTAAAAACAAATACCAGATTTTAATTCACCCAGTTAGGAAGTATCTGATTCTCGTAAAATGGGGCAAAACTCACGTAGCAAATTTCTCATTTAGCAACATAATTTTTGGGCTCAATTGTGGCCATAAATTGAGAACTACCTGTATATCTAGAGGCCAATACTTATGTAGCACAAGGAAAAAATATGAAGCTTTTAGCTGACATTGATTTCAAAATAGTAAAAAAAAAAGAAAAAACAGAAAAGAAATAAGTCACAAAGAAAAAAAAAGAAAATATCTAAAAAACTCAACTTTAAACAAAAACCAAGGAGAAAAACAACACAACAGAACCCTCTTTAAAAAAAACTTAGATGATGATGATGATGATGATGATGATAATAATAATAATAATAATAATAATAATATAATAATAATAATAATAATAATAATAATAATAATAATAATAATAATAATAATAATAATAATAATAATAATAATAATAATAGTAAAGTTGGAAGGGACCTTGGAGGTCATCTAGTCCAATAGAATGGAATAGAATAGAATAGAATAGAATAGAATGGAATAGAATAGAATAGAATAGAATAGAATAATAGAATAGAATAGAATAG
>NW_015391414.1:0-2078 GCF_001527695.2 Protobothrops mucrosquamatus
GTCCCTGTTGAAATCTATGGGGACAGTTCAGAAATAAACCTCCGTTGGGTTATCAAGGACAGACACTTGCAGATACAGAACTTCAAAAGTTCTTGGGTGCGCCTAGCGGTGTGCAGCCCAGCGTTATCGTGAAGAACACCACACCGGAAGTCAGCAGGCCCCGGATGCTTGTTACGGATGGCTTGTCTGAGTTTTCATAAAGTTTCGCAGTTGACAATCTGAATTGATGGCCGAACCACCCTCCATGAACTTGACAAGCGGTTACTCCTTCGGCATCTGCATACTCAGTGGGATTTTCTAAGGCACTGCTTCCGGTGTGCTGTTGGTTCACGATAATGCTTGCCCTCACATCGCTAGACGCACCCAGGAACTTTTGAAGCAGTTCCTTAACAACAACAACAACAACAACAACAACAACAACAACAATAATAATAATAATAATGATAATGATAATGCCAAATCCAGTCTGAACATCTGGCTGACTGCAATGAATAATGATGATGATGATGATGATGATGATGATGATGATGATGATGATAATGCCAAATCCAGTCTGAACATCTGGCTGACTATGTGAATAATAATAATAATAATAATAATAATAATAATAATAATAATAATAATAATAATAATAATAATAATAATAATAATAATGCCAAATCCAGTCTGAACATCAGGCTGACTGTGCGATGAATAACAACAACAACAACAACAATAGAGCTGGAAGGGACCATGGAGGTCTTCTAGGGACTAGATGACCTCCAAGGTCCCTTCCAACTTTGTTATTGTTATTGTTGTTTTGTTATTGTTATTGTTAATAGTAGAGGACTAGCCGAAACAGGATTCAAAACGTCATGCCTCGTCTTGGCCACCAGATGGCGCGTCGGGGCCGAAGCAGCTTCCCGCTGCTTTTAATCGTTTTTTTTTCCCCCTCTTCTCTCCCTATAGGACTACAACTCCCATCTCTATCTAGGCTGGTGAGGTGAAGGATGATGGGGAAGCCATCCCTCACAGCTGGAAGACCCCAGGCCCGCTCTGCATGGGGGGGGGTGTCCCCCATGTTGTAAGGAGGCATCTGTAGGTTGGAGGATCAGAAAAGTCAAAATAGAAGATTAAATCGCCTTCCAGGTAGTCCTCGCCTTAACAGGTTGTTCCACTGGTTAATTGTTCTAACTGTCAGGAAATTTCTCTCCTGACAGTTAGAGGTTGCTTCTCTCCTTCATGAGTTTCCATCTGTTGCTTCTTGTCCTGCCTTTAGGGGCTTTGGAGAATAGCTTGACTGCCTCTTCTTTGGGGCAGCCCCTGAGATACTGGAAGACTGCCATCATGTCCCCCCTCGTCCTTCTCTTTGTTAAAGTAGACATTCCCAATTCCAGCAACCGTTCCTTGTATGTTTTAGCCTCCAGTCCCCTGATCATCTTTGCTGCTCTTCTCTGCACTCTTTCTAGAGTCTCAACATCTTTTTTACATCGTGGTGACCAAAAGTGGATGCCGTATTCCAAGTGTGGCCTTACTAAGGCCTTGTAAAGTGGTATTAACACGTCACGTGATCCTGATTCTATCCCTCTGTTAATGCAGCCTGGGATTGTGTTGGCTTTTTTGGCAGTTGCAGCACACGGCTGGATCCTATTTAAGGGATCGTCCACTAGGACTCCAAGGTCCCTCTCACAGTTGCTACTATTGAGCAAGGTACCCCCTATACTATACCTGTACATTTGGTTTTTCTTGCCTAAATGTAGAACCTGACTTTTTTCACCCTTGAATTTCATTTTGTTAGATAGCGCCCAGTGTTCGAGTCTGTCCAGATATTTTACAAATATCCCCCCCCCCTTCATTTTGCAAAGCAAAAAGGGTCTTTCTGGTTTTTGAGTAATTTGTGATTGTTAATGTAGTATATTTTATTAAAATGAAATAATTTGTAATAATGATGTTTAATATGTCAGTTTAGAAGAGAGCTAAAGGATGTTATAGAATTGTTAATTTAAGGATAATATAATTTAAGACAGAATATAATTATTGTATTGTAAACCCTGTGTGTAGCTCTGGGAAGTCGGGGGGAAGGGAGGGGGGTGGGGAAG
>NW_015391414.1:4527-6659 GCF_001527695.2 Protobothrops mucrosquamatus
TTGTCGCAAGCCGGCTGGGAAGGTCGCAGACGGGGACCCGTTGGATCCCAGGATGCTGGTTGCCCGAGGGTCTGAATTTTGACCGAGCGACAGCAAGGGATGCTTGCAACGGTCGTAAGTGTGAGGACCGGTTCGCTTTTTTCCACGGCCGTTGCAACTTTGAACGGTCGCTAAATGGACGGCTGTACGTCGAGGAGTAGCTGGACAACTGCAGGTTATTCAATCCATCAATCCATCCATCCATCCATCCATCCATCAATGGGAATAGAGCTGGAAGGGACCTTGGAGGTCATCTAGTCCAACCCCCCGCTCAAGTAGGACAGCCTATACCATTTCAATCAATCGATCGATCGATCAATGGGAATAGAGCTGGAAGGGACCTTGGAGGTCATCTAGTCCAACCCTCTGCTCAAGCAGGAGAGCCTATACCATTTCAATCAATCAATCAATCAATCAATCGATCAATGGGAATAGAGCTGGAAGGCACCTTGGAGGTCATCTAGTCCAACCCTCTGCTCAAGCAGGAGAGCCTATACCATTTCAATCAATCAATCAATCAATCAATCAATCAATCAATCAATCAATCAATCAATCGATCAATCGGAATAGAGCTGGAAGGGACCTTGGAGGTCATCTAGTCCAACCCTCTGCTCAAGCAGGAGAGCCTATACCATTTCAATCCATCAATCCATCAATCGGAATAGAGCTGGAAGGGACCTTGCAGGTCATCTAGTCCAACCCCCTGTCCTGACGTCTGTTTCTGAAATGCTGCCCCCACCTCAAATCTCCTGCCAAAAAAGGGCTCAAGAGGTCTTTTTAACAAGCAAACCTTGCTGCAAACAGACATACACACACACACACCGCACAAATTCCTGAAACCGAACCCATAAAAAACTGCACAAATATCATATAAATCTGAGTTTTTAGCTCTGCCTGCAGAATCGGGCACCGTTCAAAGCCCCCTCCCCTATTTTCCAAAGATGGAAAGACGGATGGTGGGAGGGGTGAGGAGGTAATTCTGGGTCGGCCTCCCCTCCCCCCAAGGGTGCGATTCCCATTATCCCCCCAACCAGCAATGAGATGATGGGAATTGTAGTCCCAGCTGGAAAGAATAAGATTAAGGGAAGGTGCTGAATGGGGGAGGGGGGAGGCCTGAGTAACGGTAACAGGGGTCTTTTCGACCCCTCCCCTCTCCTTCCCCACCTGCTGGTAGTCTTCGACTTACGACGCCAATTGGGACCAGATTTTCCGTCACCGTATGAGTCATGTCTGATTTTGTGACCTTTTTTGGGAGGGGCCACGATTGTTAAGCAAATCATGGTGGTCGCTAAGCGAATCGCGCCCGATTTTGTGACCTTTTTCATCGCGGCGGTTGAGCAATCCACTTCGGCGGTTAGGTGAGCCCTACGGTCACTAAGCGGATCCAGATCCCTCTATTGACTTTGCTCGCCGGAAGACCGCAGAAGGGGGTCGCGTGACCCTCCCCCCAGGAGAACCTGCCACTGTCATAAATACGAGCCGGTTGCCCAATCGCCTTAACTTTGATCCCGTGACCGCAAGGACGCTCGCAACGGTCGTAAGTGCGAAACGGGGTCGTAAGTCCCCTTTTTTCAGTGCCCGAAAATTGAAGACTGAAAAGGAAAGTTGGGGGCGGTTTTCACAGAGCAACTTCTCCGCGGAGCGTCGCATCCTTCCGGCCGTCGTAGTTCGGGACGGAGCGGACTCCCGGCCTCAGCGGGCGCTGGCGTAGGGGCCGTCCAGCACCTGGTAGCGGATCTTGGTGTTGGTGATGGCGCCGTGTTTCTGCCGCAGGTGCAGGCGCAGCTGGCTCTTGTGGCGGAAGCGCAGGCTGCATTTCTCGCACTGCGGAGAAGGAAGGAAGGCCGCGGTTAGCAAGGATGGGCGTCCGGAGGGGGGGAGAAGCGACGCGGAGCTGGTTCGGTGGGCTCCTGGGGGGGGTCTCCGGGCCTGGGTCTCTCTGCTGGCAGACGTTTCGTGACCCAGCTGGGGAAGGTCATCAGTGCTAGGAGGAGGAGGAGGAAGAAGAAGAAGAAGAAGAAGAAGAAGAAGAAGAAGAAGAAGAAGAAGAAGAAGAAGAAGAAGAAGAAGAAGAAGAGGAGGAGGAGGAGGAG
>NW_015391414.1:10087-15583 GCF_001527695.2 Protobothrops mucrosquamatus
GGCAGGAAACCCTAACCCATTTCAGAATAAGAATAATTAATAATAATAATAATAATAACAACAACAACAACAATAGTAATAACAACAACAATAATAATAGATTTTAAAGGGACCTTGGAGGTCATCTAGTCCAGCCCCCTGCTCAGGCAGGAAACCCTAACCCATTTCAGAATAAGAATAATAATAATAATAATAATAACAACAACAACAACAATAGTAATAACAACAACAATAATAATAGATTTTAAAGGGACCTTGGAGGTCATCTAGTCCAGCCCCCTGCTCAGGCAGGAAACCCTAACCCATTTCAGACCAAGGGCTGTCCAGTCTCTTCTTAAAGACTTCACCTGAGACCCTGCCACACCTTCTCCGGACACGCTGGCCCACCTCGCTCGCGCCCGCCCACCTGTCGGGGAGCCTCACCTGCAAGCGGTCAGCACAGCCTTATGGGCTTGCAAGGGGCGGCCGCCCACCCTCAAGGTGACGTCCGTCAGGATCTGCCGCTTGCGCAGTTCGTTCAGGTTGGTCAGGACGTCGCTGGAGTGGCGGGTGAATTCGCGCACGTAGCTCGTGGGGCTGGGCCCAGCCATGATCCCTGCAGGGCGGGAAGAGAGAAGGGGGTACTACACGCAGACCATGGTTTGCAACCTTGTTCGCCGGAAGATGGGTGGACTTCAACTCCCAGAATTCCCCAGCCAGCTTTTTTTTTTTCCCACTTTGCTAAACCCCAAAAAATGAGATAAAGATAATCTAGCCACGTTTGATCTTGTTGTATTCGCGCTGAATTCTGGTAAATCTTTGCTGGCTGGGGAATTCTGGGAAGTGTGGCCCGCCCATCTTCAAGGGGCTAAGACAGAGAAATGCTGCCGGTCAATCAATCCAGTCAACCAATCAAAATAGAGCCGGAAGGGGGACCTTGGAGATCTTCTAGTCCAACCCCCTGCTTGAGCAAGAGACCTAGCTAACTTCCTACCTTGGTAACCTAGAAACGTAGGTTAACCTGGCCTTCCCCAATCTAATGCCCTCCAGATGGGCCGCTAGGACTACAACTCCCATGGGCCATGCTGGCTGGGGAATTCTGGGAGTTGAAGTCCACCCGTTTTCAAGTGCGATAGATAGATAGATAGATAGATAGATAGATAGATAGATAGATAGATAGATAGATAGATAGATAGATAGATAGATAGATAGATAGATTGATTAAATCGATCATAGAGATAGATATAGATAGACACAGACAGACAGACAGAGACAGATAATAGAGACAGACATAGATAGATAAATAGATGATAGATAGATAGATAGATAGATAGATAGATAGATAGATAGATAGATAGATAGATAGATAGATAGATAGATAGATAGATAGATAGATAGATGACTTCCGAGGTCCCTTCCACCTTTATCATTATTATTATTATTATTATTATTATTAAATCAATCATAGAGATAGACATAGATAGATATACAGACAGACAGACAGATAATAGAGATAGACATAGATAGATAGATTAAATCAATCATAGAGATAGACATAGATAGATAGATAGATTAAATCAATCATAGAGATAGATAGACAGACAGACAGACAGACAGACAGACAGATAATAGAGATAGACATAGATAGATAGATAATAGATAGATAGATAGATAGATAGATAGATAGATAGATAGATTAAATCAATCATAGAGATAGACAGATAGATAGATTAAATCAATCATAGAGATAGACATAGATAGATAGATAGATTAAATCAATCATAGAGATAGACATAGATAGATAGTTAGATAGATAGATAGATAGATAGACAGACAGACAGACAGACAGACAATAGAGATACAGATAGATAGATAGACAGATAGATAGATAGATAGATAGATAGATAGATAGATAGATAGATAGATAGATAGATAGATAGACAGACAGACAGACAGACAGACAGACAGACAGATAATAGAGATAGACATAGGGAGATAGATATAGACAGACAGACAGATGCAGACAGATATATAGAGACAGCTATCTGGCCAGACAGAGAAAGAAAGAAAGAAAGAAGGAAAGAAAGAAAGAAAGAAAGAAAGAAAGAGGGAGGGAGGGAGGGAGGGAAGGAAGGAAGGAAGGAGAATGTGTGTGTGTATATGAGAGAGAGAGAGAGAGTGTGTCAGAGGGCTAAGGGAACTCTAGAGGTCCTCTAGTCCCACCCCCTGCTCAAGGAGGAGACCCTGGCCTATAGCATTCGAGACAAGTGGCTGTCCAGTCTCTTCTTAAAAACCTCCAGGGATGGAGCACCCACAACGTCTGGTGTCAAGCAGTTCCCCTGGCTACCTGTCCTCTCGGCCAAGAAATTTCTCCTTAGTCCTACGTTGGATTGCTCTTTGCTGATCGCCACTCTCTGGGCCCCCCTTGAGCTGGGCCCGCTCGGGTCTTAAACCGCCATAGGTTCCTCCCAGCCAGCGGAACAAGCCAACCCCACCCCACGGGTAGACCATGGCTTAAGCTACCAAACCAGGTTGGGGACCAAGCCGCCAGGGAACTGATCCACTGCAGCTTCTTCTCCAGACCCCCAATACTCACCCCTGTCCTGCAGGGATGACGGGCCTCTGTCCCTGCCAGCAGGTATGGGGGGGGGGCTGTGAGCTGGGGGGGGGCAGAGATCCAGCTGGACCCCCCAGTCCCTTCTTGACCCGCAGCCTTCTGAGAACCAGCCTCAAAGCCCGCCGGCTCCAGCGGGGTCTTTTATAACATTGGGGAGTGGGGGGGGGGGNGGGGGGGGGGCAGGGAAGATGGCGGCTACCGCCGGATCCCCGGTTATCCGTTACTAATTTGGGCCCGGAATAGATGAGGTCATTGGGAAAATGCGGGGGGGGGGGTTTTCCGCCTCTGGACATTGTCCACCTTTTCTGGCGACCGACTATTCGGTTTTTCTCAACGTTGCCAAGTTTCAAGGTGGGTGGACTACAACTCCCAGGATTCCCCAGGCAGCCTGTTTTAAGATGGGGGGGGACTTCCGCTCCCAGAATTCTCCAGCGAGAGTGCTTTAAAATGGGTGGACTTCAACTCCCAGAATTCCCCAGCCAGCCATACTCTAAGAAGATGGACTACAACTCCCAGAATCCCCTAGGCAACCATACTTTAAGATGGATGGACTACAACTCCCAGAATTCCCCAGCCAGCCATACTCTAAGAAGATGGACTACAACTCCCAGAATCCCCTAGGCAACCATACTTTAAGATGGGTGGACTTCAACTCCCAGAATTCCCCAGCCAGCCATACTCTAAGAAGATGGACTACAACTCCCAGAATCCCCTAGGCAACCATACTTTAAGATGGATGGACTACAACTCCCAGAATTCCCCAGCCAGCCATACTCTAAGAAGATGAACTACAACTCCCAGAATCCCCTAGGCAACCATACTTTAAGATGGATGGACTACAACTCCCAGAATTCCCCAGCCAGCCATACTCTAAGAAGATGAACTACAACTCCCAGAATCCCCTAGGCAACCATACTTTAAGATGGGTGGACTACAACTCCCAGAATTCCCCAGCCACCGATGCTTCAAGACGGGTGGACTTCAAGTCCCAGAATTCCCCAGACAGCATGCTTTAATTGGTGGGTTTCAGCTCCCAGAATGCCCCAGGCAACACGATTTAAGATGTGTGGACTTCAACTCCCAGAATTCCCTAGCCAGACAGAACCATCCAGAATCACTTAAAGGAACAGGGGTTTGGGAAGAGACGCAACCCCCATTTTTAAAAGCTGGCCAGGTTTCTGCACCCCACACAAAGTGGGGACCCCCTCCGTGCCTTCTCTGAGCCTGGTGCCCCATTTGATGGACGTGGAATCCAAATCAAAGAACATTAAGAAAATTAAGAACTAATCATGAAAAGTAAGAATTAAAAATGAATTTAGAAAAATTAGGCTTTAAGTCTTAAACGGGGTCCCTGTTTCTTGTCAGTTCTTACCAGCTTATTTCTCATTTTTGCCCAAACGGTGAGTTCTAGAATAGAATCTAGAATAGAATAGAGCTGGAAGGGACCTTGGAGGTCCTCTAGTCCAGCCCCCCGCTCAAGCAGGAGAACCTATAGTACCATTTCAGACAGGTGACTATCCAGTCTCTTCTTTAAAAATGTCCAGGGATTGCTTGGGGCTTCGTGTGTGCACCCAGCCTGTATTAATTGCAAATGACCGTTTAATGCATTGTGTGAAGCCAACCAATGGTGGCTTGTTCCATAAACCCCAGTTAAGCGATCCTGGCTTACCTTCCGAGGGAAGCACTGTTACTTTGTGAGTTTGCTGTCAACTCGCACACATCCAGTGGGATTTTTCACACGCTTGGGACTAAAATATCTAAGAGCAGAGCAGAGCAGAGCCCTGCAGGCGTTGGGAATTTTGCCGGGAACAAGCTAGATTTTTCCGGGAAGGAACAAACAAGCATCGACAAGCCAGGTGTAGATCCAGCTTTCAGCATCGGTGCCAGGAAAGAAAACACCCGAAAAGAGAAGAGGAAAGGCTGAAACTGTCCTTAAAGTTATTCTTATTTTCTTAAAAATAAATGACAAATCCAGGCTCTGCCCGGCAATTTTAACCAACAATGGTGGTTAGTGGTTGCAGTTTTTTTTTAATGTTGGTGCCAGGGAGGGGCCCTGAGGTTCCAAAAAGCTGCACACCCAGCAAAAAAAGGGCAGCAGGAAACTCAACCAGTTGGAAGGCCGCCCGCCAGCGGTTTTAAGGAAGGCGAGTGGCTTTGAAGGCGTCCCAGGGCTGGGAGGCAGACGGCGCCGTGATTTTAACTACGATTTGAGTCTCTTTTTTCTTCCAACGGCAGAGAAAACAACCCTGGTGCGATGAGTTGGCAATTGTGGGGTTGTGGGCCCAAGCGGGCAGCCGATTACAGAATGCCAGAATCGGAAGGGACCTTGGAGGTCTTCTAGTCCAACCCCTATACAGGAAACTCTATACAAGAAGTGACCAACCTCGGCCACTTTAAGACTTGTGGACTTCAACTCCTAGAATTCCCTAGTGGACACCAACTACCAGAATTCCTCCAGTGGACTTCAATTCCCAGAATTCCCCCAGTCCACAAGCAGGGCTCTTCAAATTTGGCCCTTTGATGACTTGTAGACTTCAACTCCCAGAATTCCTCAGCCAGCATGAGGGAACTAGGACCCTTTGATGACTCGTGGACTTCAACTCCCAGAATTCCTCAGCCAGCGTGAGGGAACTAGGACCCTTTGATGACTCGTGGACTTCAATTCCCAGAATTCCTCAGCCAGCGTGAGGGAACTAGGACCCTTTGATGACTCGTGGACTTCAACTCCCAGAATTCCTCAGCCAGCGTGAGGGAACTATGGCCCTTTGATGACTCGTGGACTTCAACTCCCAGAATTCCTCAGCCAGCGTGAGGGAACTATGGCCCTTTTATGACTCGTGGACTTCAACTCCCAGAATTCCTCAGCCAGCGTGAGGGAACTATGACCCTTTGATGACTCG
>NW_015391414.1:18240-20061 GCF_001527695.2 Protobothrops mucrosquamatus
GGGAACTATGGCCCTTTGATGACTCGTGGACTTCAACTCCCAGAATTCCTCAGCCAGCGTGAGGGAACTATGGCCCTTTTATGACTCGTGGACTTCAACTCCCAGAATTCCTCAGCCAGCGTGAGGGAACTAGGACCCTTTGATGACTCGTGGACCAACTCCCAGAATTCCTCAGACAGTGTGAGGGAACTATGACCCTTTTATGACTCGTGGACTTCAACTCCCAGAATTCCTCAGCCAGCGTGAGGGAACTATGGCCCTTTTATGACTTGTGGACTTCAACTCCCAGAATTCCTCAGCCAGGCGTGCCTAGTTGAGGAATTCTGGGAGTTGAAGTCCACAAGCAGGGGTCTTCAAACTTGGCCCTTTCAAATGACTTGTGGACTTCAACTCCCAGAATTCCTCAGCCGGTGTGTCTGGCTGAGGAATTCTGGGAGTTGAAGTCCACCCAGTCATCAAAGGGCGCAGTTTGAAGAGCCCTGCTCTAACCACTGCACCGCATGGCCACGCCTTAGGCGGGCGAGTGTCTGCGCAAAAAGCAGGGCTGCTGCCAGGAGCGATAAAAACAGCCGCGTAAGCGATAAGGCTGGCAGTGCGCCATGCGCAGTGCTCCACGCGCCCCGCCGCAGGAGCACCAGAGCATACGCAGAAGTCCGGGGCCCTTTCAGTCTTCCAGTGGTCTTCTGGAACTCTGCACATGCCCCGATTCCAAGCCAAAGGCCCCGAATCTTAGAATGACAGAATTGGAAAGGGACCGTGGAGGTCTTCTAGTCCAGCCCTCTGCTCGAACGGGAGACCCCCATATACAGGCAGCGCTGAAGTTACAACAGGTTCAAAGTTGCGACGTGACGTACGGCCGTTTGGCACCCTCGCGAGCTTTCCTGCATCTCCCGGGTCACGGGTTCGAAATTCAGAGGCTTGGCAACTGACTCGTACTTGTGACGGTGGCCGTGTCCTGGGGGGGGGAGTCACGTGATCCCCTTATGCGACCTTCGGACGAGCAAAGTCAATGGGGGGGGGAAGCCAGATTCATTTAACGACCGTGTCACTTAATGACTGCCACGAGGTCGTAAAATGGGGCAAAACTCGCCGACATGTTTCACTTAGCAAAATCGTCCCCCCCCTTCCCGGGGATTTGGAGAAGCCCAAATTCCAGACACACAAATGACACACAGACACACACTCACACCCTCGGCAAGCAGGGGCTTGTCGGGTGATGAAAACAGGCGGCTGGCACACCCTGCCCTCTCAGCCGGGCGAGTCTGCCTGGTGCCCCCTCGGGGGGTGGGGGGGTGGGAGGGCTAGCCCCTCCCTCAGCCCCCCTTCTCACCCCGTCCAGATGGGCGGGACTACATTTCCCAGGAGGCTTAGCCAGCCCAGGCAAAGGGTGCGGCTGCTGGGGATTGGGGGTCCAATGGGACCCTCCCCACTATGTCCATGGAGGCTAGGGAGCATGGGCACTGGAGTCTCACCTGGTGCCTCCCCTGCAGGAGATTGCAGCCCCCCCCGTCTCTGCCCATGAAGACTGGGGAGCATGGGCACTGGAGTCCAACCTGGTGCCTCCCCTGCAGGAGATTGTAGCGCCCCCCCATCTCTGCCCATGCAGGCTGGGGAGCATGGGCACTAGAGTGCCACCTGGTGCCTCCCCTGCAGGAGATTGTAGCGCCCCCCATCTCTGCCCATGCAGGCTGGGGAGCATGGGTACTGGAGTGCCACCCGGTGCCTCCCCTGTAGGAGATTGTAGCGCCCCCCCCGTCTCTGCCCATGCAGGCTGGGGAGATGGGTACTGGAGTCCCACCTGGTGCCTTCCCTGCAGATTAC
>NW_015391414.1:20941-43623 GCF_001527695.2 Protobothrops mucrosquamatus
ACCACCCCCGAGCACGTGCAGAGTGCTCGACCTCTTCCCCCTCCCCCCCAGAATTCCCCACTCCCGGGAAGGGCTGCAGCTTGACCCAGCTATGTCGTACTCCAGAGCCCATGCGGCGCTGCCTGGCAGCCCACCACGCTGGGCGGGCGACAGGTTGGGGAAGGAGCCGGGGAAGTGTTGGGCGGGGCGGGAGGGGGAGGGAGTCGAGTGACGTCACCGCAAAGCCGTGGTTCATTCATTCCAACGTGGTTTACTGCTTTAAGCAACTTTAAGCCGGGTGGACTTCAACTCCCAGAATTCCCCAGCCAGCTGTGGCTGGCTGGGGAATTCTGGGAGTTGAAGTCCACCCAAAGTTCCAACTCGGATTTATCAAATTAATTCCTTTGCCAGGAAATTTGACGCCACAAACAGGCCCAAACGCTTCCTCCACGGAGTTACAAGGTGGTTTATCCAGCTTGTATGGACTAAGCCACGATTTCTGGCTTCTTTGGCTACTTAAACGCCGGGAATTGTACTTTTTGTCAAATCACAGTTCGGGAAAGCGGAGCCTGCAATGTGTGAATCGGTTTTGTGGACTCTTTTGATGTTGGGGTGCAGGAAAAGGGGGTGCAGGAAAGGGGAGGGGGTTACCCCAGGTGTGCAAAGCCTGTGTGCGAACAGGCGGGATGAGGGGTTAACCGTGTCTGCAGCTTACTCCCCTGTAACGGATTCCCACGTGGCCTCGTGGCTTCCTGAATCTCTAGGGCGGTGCTGTGTGAGGTTTAAATAGGAAGAATTAGGGAGAAAAAGAGGGTTTTCTGTAAGGCAGTCAACTTGATTGGAACCGTGGTTTGTTTCGTTACTGTAAAAGCTTAGCATGACAAGATCCTTGCCACTGTGCTTTTAGTAATGTCCTAATCGTGGTTTGAAAATGGCTTGCCATGAGGTAAAACGTGAGCATATGGTTTGTTTACGGTTTTTATGGCTTACTCGTATACCTTTCTTTCTTTCCTTCTTTCTTTCTGTTCATCTATCATCTCTCTTTATCTTTTTATTTATATTTATATCTCTGTACCTCTCTTGTCTCTCTCTCTCCCCAACTATCCATCCATCCATCCCTCTATCATCTCTCTATTTCTGTCTGTCTGTCTATCATCTATTTATATTTATATCTATCTGTATCTCTCTCTCACCTATCTCTCTCTCTCTCATCTATCTCACCATCTATCCATCTGTCCATCTCTCTGTCTATCATCTCTCTCTATTTCTTTATGTCTGTCTGTCTGTCTGCCTGTCTATCTGTCTATCTATCTATCTATCTATCTATCTATCTATCTATCTATCTATCTATCTATCTATCTATCTATCTATATTTCTATCTCTATTTATTTATCTATTTCTCTATCTATTTCTATCTATATTTATCTATTTCTATTTATTTCTATCTATCTATTTCTATCTATATTTCTATCTATTTATCTATCTATATCTATTTCTATATATTTATCTATTTATTTCTATCATTTATCTATATCTATCCATCTATTTCTATCTACCATTCTATTTATCTATCTATCCAACTCTATTTATCTATTTATCTATCTATTTCTATCTATTTATCCGTCTATTTCTCTATTTCTACTCTTTCTATCTCTATTTATTTATCTATGTCTATTTCTATCTATTTCTATCTATCTATTTCTATCTATATTTATCTTTCTATCTATCTATTTCTATTTATCTATCTATCTATCTATCTATCTATCTATCTATCTATCTATCCATCCATCCATCCATCCATCTATCTATCTACCTATCCATTCATCTGTCCATTTATCATCTCTCTATATTTATTTATATGAATCTGTCTGTCTACCTCTTTCTCACCACTCTCTCTCTCTCTCTCTCTTTCCTTTTCGATCCGGGTTCAGCTGAAACTTTTAATTGATTCAAAATAAAAGGGGGGGGAAATTTTTTTTAAGGCTGGGCCAGGAAAGCCCAGTTGTTCTCCATTCAATTCCAATTTTGACTCCCACGTTTTTGCTCTGCCTTCCCCCCCACCCCCCCCCAATCCAGCTTCCCTCGGCATGTCCGGCCCCACCTGGCTGCCCCCGAAGCAAGTGGGGGTCCTGGGCCAGCCCGATGTCACCGTATCCGCCCCAGCCGTCTGCAGGGTCCAGAAGAGTTTTGCTTCCATCCCGGCAGCTCCCAAACCCGCCCACCGGACTCCGGAGACCAATGGGGCAATGGGCTCAGCGGGGGGCCTTTCCCGGGACCAGCCCCCTCCGCCAGGTAATGGTGGGACCCGTATTTGGGGAAGGGTCTTCTGCACCAACAAGGGGACTCTTAATGCACAGCCTGGGCCCCTTTGAAGACGGAGGGACTACATCTCCCAGAATTCCTGGAGTTGAAGCCCCACCCCCTCTTCAAGTTGAGGAGGTTGAGCGAGGGAATTCTGGGAATTGAAGTCCATCCGGCTTCCAGGGGCCCAGGTTCGGATCATTGGCTGCTTTTGCCCCCTCTCCACTGACTTGCATTCCCAAATGCTCCTCACACTCCTGTAACATCACGCAATCCAGATTCCCAGGAGGGAGGGGTTGAATTCTAAGAGGAGTTCAGCGAGTTGGTGTGTGAGAATGAGGGTGAAGACAGATCCTCCTCAACAGTTCCCGGAATGTGTGTGTTTTTGCGGCAAGTACAAAACGATCAAAACTCTTTTATCGGAGAGAGGCTGGGTGGGAAGCAACAGACACCCCCACACACAAATAGCCGAGAATGGATCTTCCCCCCCCCCCATTGAACTGCCAGCTTGTAGCTGCGGGAAATGCCCGTCAAAGGGGGCAAAACTTTTCAGCCATCCAAGGCAGGAATTGGACGGATGGATGGATGGATGGATGGACTCTCTTGGGCCTAAAGGACATCTCTGAGTTAAGGGAATCATGTCTGTCAAGCAACCGGTCGTAAGTTGAGGACTTCCTGTATTCTAAGAGGGCAAAAGGTCCTTTGACTACATTTCCCAGAAGACTTTGCTCCTGGGCAGGCAGGCAGGCAGGCCTGGGAGTTATAGTTGACGACACCTAGAGGAGCCAGCTTCCTCTCCTCTGCCCGGTCCTGAGTTCAAATCTCTGTCCTGCTTTTTCCTCTGCTCCAGGTCCCGCCTCGCTTCCCCAGGATTCTTCTGCGGATTCCCCCTACTCCTCCGTAAGCGAGAGAGGGTCCCGGGGATCCTGGGATAGTGCTACACCTCCCAGCTACACCTTGCAGGTAAGGAGAGCCCGCTTGGCTGGGGGAGGAAGGCCGGTGGAGGTATGGGCGACGGAGGCTGAACGGCTGTTTCTCCCCCACCTGCAGCTCCCAGGAGCCTTGCCGGTGCCTGGTGGAATCCTGGGAGTTGTAGTCCGACTAGCCAGAACTACGACTCCCAGGATTGCACTAGGCGCCGGCAAGGATCCTGGGAGCCGCGTTGATTCCAGAAAGGGACAGCCAGCTCTTTCCATTTCCATTAAGCACTAGTTTCCTTCTGCAAAAGCACGGCAGGCCGAGATTCAACAAGCGCAGTCCTTGGGGTGGGGTGGGGGGCAGAGGGTGGCAAAGGTGGGGAGTCACCCCATTACAGAAGCCCAGATCGGTTGGCCACGGTTCGGATGGCTTCCTCGATCGGGGAGACACCCCCTTCCCCCAAAAAACAATTATTTTTTCCCCCAGCAGGGAGAGTCCCCAGAGCAGGCGCGGGGTCTTCACCCCACCAACATCGATGTCCAGATAGATTCGCTCACCAGCATGTTGGCCGACATGGAGAGCAGCCAGCAGCGCCGGGGCGAACGGCCGGTGAGGAAGCTGGGCGGGGGGGGGACTGGAGGACAAAACGGGGTGCCTCTGTGTGTGTGTGTGTGTGTGTGTGTGTCCCAAATTCTCTACCTGGACGCTGACTGTGTTACCTCTTTTTTGCAGAATGCGGAATCTGTGCCGTATCCAGCTCTGCAGCCAGGTGCCCCCAAACCCAGCCCGGCTTCGGCTATCTACAAGCCCACCCTCTCGGGCGGCTTCATGCCCCTTAAGCCCGATGCCAAGACCCTGCCCTATGGAGGCCCACCGGCCTCGGGATCCCCTTATCCAGCCGTCCCGGTGATGCCCTGCCAGTACGGCTCACCCGGCTTGGGGGAGGCCTATGGATACCACCGTGCCCCCAAACCGTACCCGCAGCCGATGCCCGCCTCGTACGCCACGGCTTCCTCCTCAGCCGGAACCCCCTTCAGCATTCAGGTGAAGGTGGCCAAGCCGGTGGTGGGCTACAACCAGCCCAGGCGCCGGGCGGAGCCGGCCTACGGACCCCCGTCCCCCCAGCTGGGATACGGGGCGAAGCCTCCCCCGCAGTACGCCTCGGAGCCGGGCTCCCGTGCCCGTCCCCACGAGGCTGAGTCTTGGTATCCGGAGCCTCCCTCCTATGGCCAGCGGCCGGGCGAGGGGGAATTCTACGCCGGCCCTGCAGGGCAGGGCAGGCTGGAGGCGCCGGGGGGACAGTTCCAGTCTGGATTGGCGAAAGCCGGCAAGGAAGAGTTGACGGGACCCCTGCTTCCCGCCAGCAGTGGGGGGCTGAGGTTTCCCCATCAGGTAACTCGGGGTGCTGGGGATGGGGAAGGCAGGGTGGGGGTCTTTCTGTGGAAGGGGCTTCCATCCTGTAACATCATGCAATCCAGATTCCCAGGAGGGAGGGGTTGAATTCTAAGAGGAGTTCAGTGAGTTGGTGTGTGAGAATGAGGGTGAAGACAGATCCTCCTCAACAGTTCCCGGAATGTGTGTGTTTTTGCGGCAAGTACAAAATGATCAAAACTCAGCCCCAAATTTCTGGCTCCAAGCAAGAATCTCTGCAGTGGGTTAAGTTAGCGATGGGGTCGCTAAATGAACCCGGCTTTCCCCCCCCCCACTGGCTTTGCTTGTCAGAAAGTCGCAAAAGGGGAAATCGCGTGACCCCCGGATCACCGCGACCGTCGTAAATAGGAGTTGGTTGCCCAGTGTCTGAATTTTGATCACGTGACCGTGGGGAGGCTGTGACGGTTGTAAGTGTAAAAAAAACAGTCTTAAGTCGCTTTTTTCCAGTGCTGTTGTAACCTTGAACGGTCACTAAAAGAATTGTTGTAAGTTGAGGACTCGCTATCCATGAGGCCTTGTTGCTTAAATTCTTGAGGAATTGAGAATAGAATAGAATAGAATAGAATAGAATAGAATAATAAAATACAGAAAAGAATAATAAAATACAGAATAGAATAGAATAATAAAATACATAACAGAATAGAGTAGAATAATAAAATACATAATAGAATAATAAAATACATAACAGAATAGAATAAAATACATAATAGAATAGAATAATAAAATACAGAAAAGAATAATAAAATACATAATAGAATAGAATAATAAAATACATAATAGAATAGAATAATAAAATACAGAATAGAGTAGAATAATAAAATACAGAATAGAATAATAAAATACAGAATAGAATAATAAAATACACAACAGAATAGAATAAAATACATAATAGAATAGAATAATAAAATACAAAATAGAATAGAATAATAAAATACAGAATAGAATAAAATACAGAATAGAATAATAAAATACAGAATAGAATAATAAAATACAGAATAGAATAATAAAATACAGAATAGATAGAATAATAAAATATAGAATAGAATAGAATAGAAATTAAAATAGAATAGAATATAGAATAGAATAGAACAGAACAGAATAATAAAATACAGAATAGAATAGACTAATAGCGTTGGAAGGGACCTCGGAGGTCTTCTAGTCCAACCCCCTGCTCAGGCAGGAAACCATATACCATTTGTAGGCAGAGAACCGGATTGCCTTCTTCTGATGCTCAGAAGCCTTCCCCGCACCCCCTTTTTTTTTTTCACGTTCAACCCCGGCGCGGGTGTGTGTGTGTCTATGTTCGCCAGCTGTCCCGCTTAGGGACCGTCCTTCTCCAGTCTCCCCTTCCTTTCCCCGCAGCCCCCGTCATGCCGCCCGGAAGAGGAGCTGGATCGGCTGACCAAGAAGCTGATTTACGACTTGAAGCACCCTCCGACGGCCGAGTACTTCGGTGGGTTTCCGAACCTTAAGATTTTGGGGCGAGGTGTTTTTTTTTTTTTTGTAGTGGAGCCTCCTCGCGCAAGAGCAGTCTATCTTGAAAATGCTGCGGCTGGGCGGAATAGCAGTGCAGAAGCTCCCCTTGGCTTGTTTTAAGATTCAACCCGGTCTTTTTGTCTCAAAATTGGGGACGGGGGCGGGATGGGGGGGTTAGGGGGGGCTCTGGGTCTTGCTTAGCTTGGAATTTGGGGGACGGTTCTTGTTTTGTTTTGTTTTCTTTTGATTTTTTTTTTTTTTAAAAAATCGAGCGATCGGTAGCTTTCGAACCCTGGACCCTTTTGCAGGCCGCTGCGCTCAGTGCGGGGAGAACGTGGTGGGCGACGGGACGGGCTGCGTGGCCATGGACCAGGTCTTCCACGTCGAGTGCTTCACCTGTGCGACTTGCCACGGCCGCCTGCGGGGGCAGCCGTTCTACGCCATCGACCGCCGGTCGTACTGTGAATCCTGCTATATTGTGAGTGAGGGGTTCGAAAGAGGCTCCGGGGCCCCACATTTCGGTTCTATCAGTCTGCCTTTTCAAACTTAGGGCCTTGAAGATGGGTGGACTTCAACTCCCAGAATTCCCCAGCTGGCCGGCTGGCCAGCCAGCCAGAGGAATTCTGGGAGTTGAAGTCCACTTATCTTCAATGCCCTAAGTTTGAAAAACATTGCTCTCTGGAGTCCACCTCTGGGAGTTGGGCGCCCTCTGGTGTCGTAACCTGAGAACACAGCTTCATGTTCCTGGGATGGTCGAATCAGCTTGTGTCCCAAAACGGCAAGGGAATTTAGATGACTCAAGCAAGCGAGCCAAGCCGCGGGTGCCAAAAGGACTGCAGAATTCTGCAGTCTGGGCTAATTTTGAAAAACATTGCTCTAACTTTTGGGACGTGGACGCCCTCTGGTGACATAATCTGAAAATGCAGCTTCAGGTTCCCGGGATGGTCGAATCGCATTGTGTCCCAAAAAGGCAGGGGAATATAGATGACTCAAGCAAGTGAGCCCAGTCGCGGGGGCCTAAAGGACTGTGGAATTCTGCCATCTGCCAATCAGGTCTCGAAGACTTGAACCAGTGATAAAAAAAATTGGCAAGAGAGAGGAGAGGGTTCATTTTAATATATATATATATATATTTCTCTGACGCCCGCCCTCTGGTCTAGGTGACTCTGGAGAAATGTTCCATGTGCTCCAAGCCCATCATGGACCGGATCCTGCGGGCGATGGGTAAAGCTTACCACCCTCAGTGCTTCATCTGTGTGGTCTGCCACCGCTGCCTGGACGGGATCCCTTTCACCGTGGACGCCACCAGCCAGATCCACTGCATTGAAGATTTCCATCGGTGAGACTGGGGTGGTGGTGGGGGCGTGGATTCCTGTTCGCCCTTCTTTCGGGGTTCCAAAAGAGAGATAATAGTAATAACAACAACAACAATAATAATAGTAATAATAGTAATAATAATAATAATAATAGTAACACTAGTAGTAATAGTAGTTATAGTAATAATAGTAGTAAGTAATAGTAATAATAGTAATAGTAATAATAGTAATAGTTGTAATAATAATAGTAATAATGATAGTAATAATGATAATAGTAATAATAAAAGTAATAATAAAAGTAATAGTAATAATAATAGTAATAGTATAGTAGTAGTAGTAATAGTAGTAATAATGATAGTAATAATGATAGTAGTAGTAATAATAATAATAATAATAATAATAATGAGAAGGAGAAGGAGGAGGAGAAGAAGAAGAAGAAGAAGAAGAAGAAGAAGAAGAAGAAGAAGAAGAAGAAGAAGAAGAAGAAGAAGAAGAAGAAGAAGAAGAAGAAGAAGAAGAAGAAGAAGAAGAAGAAGTTGGAAGGGACCTTGGAGGTCATCTAGTCCAACCCCCTGCTCAGGCAGGAAACCCTATACCATTTCAGACAAATGGCTGTCCAGTCTCTTCATAAAAACTTCCAGTGATGGAGCCCCTATAACTTCTGGTGGCAAGCTGTTCCACTGGTTAATTGTCCTCACTGTGAGGAAATTCCTCCTTAATTCCAGGTTGCTTCTCTCCTTGATCAGTTTCCCCTAGGAAATTTGCTCCCTCAACGTTTTGTGTGTGCTGTACTACAAGTCCCATCCCCCCCCAGCCAGCAAAGGCGGGACAGGCGGGGATCCCGAGGCTCCAAAAATCTGGAGAAAAAGGGCAGGGCCAGCTTTTCATGTCTCTTCCTGATTCCCCCCTCCTTAGGAAATTTGCCCCCCGCTGTTCCGTGTGTGCGGAGGCCATCATGCCTGAACCGGGCCAGGAGGAGACGGTGCGAATTGTGGCCCTGGACCGCAGCTTCCACATCGGCTGCTACAAGTGCGAGGTGAGCGACGGCGGAGGGGGACGGGGGGGGGCTGCCCTCAGTTCCAGGGAGGGGCGCCTGCCAGCAGGGGCAGAGGGGAGGGCACGGGGGGGGAACCGGAAGGGTGGGGGTTGCAGCGCTGGAGGCGCAGCTGTGTATCCATCTATCTGTCCACCTATCCTGCTATCCCGGTCCATCTCTCTCTGTATCCATCTATAATATGTCTGTCTATCTGTCTGTCTGTCCGTCTATCCGTCCGTCCATCCATCCATCTCTCTATCCATCTATAATATGTCTGTCCGTCCGTCCATCCGTTTGTCCATCCATCCATCCATCCATCCATCCATCCATCCATCCATCCATCCATCCATCTATCTATCTATCTATCTATCTATCTATCTATCTATCTATCTATCTATCACCTATTATCCTTATCATGTCTATCATCTATCAATCATCTATCTCTATTCTCTTTATCTATCATGTATCTATTCTATCTATCTATCTCATCTATCTATTATCCTTATCATGTCTATCATCTATCAATCATCTAATCTCTATCTATCATGTGTTTATATCTATCTATCTATCTATCTATCTATCTATCTATCTATCTATCTATCTATCTATCTATCTCATATATCATCTATTATCCTTATCATGTGTCTATCATCTATCAATCATCTATCTCTATTATCTCTATCATGTTTACATCTATCTATCTATCTATCTATCTATCTATCTATCTATCTATCTATCTATCTATCTATCTATCCTTATCATGTGTCTATCATCTATCAATCATCTATCTCTATTATCTCTTTATCATGTATCTACTCTGTCTTTCTGTCTGTCTGTCTGTCTGTTTACCTACCTACCTACCGACCTATCTCTTCAGATTTCTAAGAAAAAATTGTTTGAAATGGCACAAAAAGATCTGCCAGACAAGGGGCTGGACTAGAAGACCTCTGTGGTCCCCTCCAGCCCAAGAATTCTGTTACTTCGGGAGGGCGGGACCCCTGCTGGCACCCTGGGGGGGGCAACACCCCTAATGGTTGCATCCGGTTTTCCTTTCCCTCTCCCCCCCCCCCGCAGGAGTGTGGTCTGCTCCTCTCCTCCGAAGGGGAGGGGCGCGGCTGCTACCCGCTGGACGGCCATATTCTCTGCAAGAACTGCAGCGCCCGGCGGATTCAAGACCTCTCCTCCGATATCACCACCGACTGCTGATGGGGGCGGTGGTCCCCAAACTCTTTCCCCTGGGTGGGTGGGGGGCTTCGCGGGCTGCTCGGCTTGGCGCCCCCTTTCTGGGGCGCACAGAGCTCGCTGCTCTTTTTGCAGCGTTTTGTCAATTTGGGGCGCCTTGAAGATCGGCGGACTTCAACTCCCAGAATCCCCCAGCCAGCCAAGCTGGCTGGGGGATTCTGGGAGTTGAAGTCCGCCGATCTTCAAGGCCCCAAAATTGACCAGCCCTGATCTGCATGGCCTTTCTGTGTCGTTTTAGCAGCTTCTCAAATTGGGGAGGGGGTTTAGAAAGGTATCTTAGCCCCTCGGCTCGGCAAGGACCCCCCCAATATAGATTTCCGTCCATCCAGCAGTTTGTGGCGGACTACAACGCCCGTCATCCTGACCGGGCCGAGTTGGAACCTCCTCTGTTTCCCAAATGTACTTGAATGGACTCCCGCACCCATAAGGCTTGAAAACTCCCCTACCCATAAGCTGGTCTTATCTGAATAAATTGGGGCTGGGGGCTATTTCCTCTCTCTCTCCCCCCCCCAACTCTTCCTACGAGCATAAATCTTCCCCTGTTGAACTTTTGCCTGTCCCCCTTTTATGAAGCAAAAGATTTTTTTAAAATGTTCTCTTTTTTTAAAAAAAAAAATAGACTTCGAGTTTCTTCTTGTCCAGCCTGCCTTGTTTTTATTATTATTTTTAATCAATAATAATGTTGGGCCGCGGGTGTATTTTGAAAATGGAATTAAAGAGGTGCCCCTTTTCGTTCTCTGTTTGCTGTCTCATTTATATTATATTATATATATTATATATATATTATATTATATTTGGGGGGATTGGGTCTAGCTGGGTTTCTCTATGGCACTTTTAAGACGTCTGGGCCTTCGACTCCCAGAATTCCCTAGCCGACATGGCTGGCTGGGGAATTCTGGGAATCGAAGTCCAGGCATGACGGTGGAGGAATTCTGGGAGTTGAAGTCCAGGTGTGACGGCTGAGGAATTCTGGGAGTCGAAATCCAGGCATGACAGCTGAGGAATTCTGGGAGTTGAAGTCCAGGTGTGATGCCTGAGGAATTCTGGGAGTTGAAGTCCAAGTGTGACGGCTGAGGAATTCTGGGAATCAAACTCCAAGTGTGACGGCTGAGGAATTCTGGGAGTTGAAGTCCAGGCTTGATAGCTGAGGAATTCTGGGAATTGAAGTCCAGGCGTGCTGCCTGGGGAATTTGGGAATTAAAATCCACAAATCCTAGCTTGGAATTCTGGGACTTGAAGTCCAATCTTGCTGGCTGAGGAATTGTGGGAGTTGAAGTCCAGGCATGAAGCCTGAGGAATTCTGGGAGTTGAAGTCCAGGCTTGATAGCTGAGGAATTCTGGGAGTTGAAGTCCAGGCGTGTTGCCTGGGGAATTTGGGAATTAAAATCCACAAATCCTAGCTTGGAATTCTGGGACTTGAAGTCCAATCCTGCTGGCTGAGGAATTCTGGGAGTTGAAGTCCAGGCGTGATGGCTGAGGAATTTGGGAACTAAAGTCCACAAATGCTAGCTGGGAATTCTGGGACTTGAAATCCAATCCTGCTGCCTGGGGAATCCTGGGAGTCGAAGTCCACGAATCCTGGCTGAGGAATCCTGGGAATAGAAGTCCAGAGATCTCACAAGTTGCTAAGGCTGACAAATCCTGGTTTTCTGATCTTGGCAGTGGTGCCGTTCCTCCTCCTCCTCCTCCTCCTCCTCCTCCTCCTCGAGTCGGCCTGGGGCGCGCTCACGAGGCCTGCCCGCCCTGGGCGAGCCTTTGCAGGGCCTCCTGGCTGAACTCCATGCAGTGCCAGTGAAAGGACTCGGTGGTGTCCTCGGCTCCGAGCCGCAGGTACAAATTCTTCGCCCGCTGGTTCCCCTCCATGGTGCTAAATTTCATCCCGGTACAGCCGGCGGCGAGCGCAACCTGCCAAGCCGGGAAAAAAAACAGGCTATAAGCGTCTAGATTCGTATCCGGCACTGGCTGAACCGGCACCCCGCTTCCCACGGTGCATCCGTGCACTAAGGAAACTGGCTCCTCCCACCCTCTTCCCCGGCGGGTAGACTGCCACTGAAGCTGCAGGCTCTGCCACCCTTATCTGACTCGACAGGACAGGTAGTCCTCGACTTATGACGAATCCCTCCGTGACCAGGTCGTCCTCGCTTACAGCCCCAGCGGAGCCCAACATTTCTGTTGCTAAGCGGGACGGTGGCGAAGCGAGTTTTTGCCCCGTTTTACGACCATCCCCGGCACCGTTGTTAAGTGAATCGCTTCAGTCGTTAAGTGAGTCGCACGGTTGTGAAGTGAACCCGGCTTCTCCCCCCCCCCGTTGACTCTGTTCGTCCGAAGTTCGCAAAAGGGGATCAGGTGACACAGCGACCGTCGTAAACGCGAGTCGGTGGCCGGGCGTTTGGATTTTGGTCATGGGGAGGCTGCAACCGTCGTAAGTGTGGGGAAACGGTTACTTTTTTCAGTGGTGGTGCAACTTTGAACGGTCACTAAATGAAGCGTCGTAAGTCGAGGACTGCCTGTAGCCGCCTTTCCGGAGAAAGAGACGACAATTCCTCATTTGGGGAAGTCCGGAAAAGACACAATGCCAGCATTCGGAACTTACTTCGGCAAGTTTGATCAGCAACTGCTTTCCGATTCCTTTATCTGGCGAGAAGAAGGGAAGTCAGTGTGTTGCCCCCATCGTTCCATGCCAATTAGAAATAATAATGATAATAATAATAATAATAATAATAATAATAATAATAATAATAATAATAATAATAATAATAATAATAATACTCCAGCCAGCATGTTTTAAGATAGAGGACTTCAACTCCCAGAATTCCCCAGCCAGCATGTTTTAGGTTGGGTGGACTTCAACTCCCAGAATCCCCCAGCCAGCCATGCTTTAAGATGGGCGAGTTCAACCCGATATTTTTACCTACCGCGAAATTCCGGCACCACGTATAGATTTTCCAAATATATCTTCTTTCCGTGGTTGACGCAATATGCCTTATAGTACAAGGCGTACCCGATCGGGCGCCCTGCGTGGGGAGCGAAAACGATGATTGACGCATTTATCGTGTGGAACGTTTACCTCACATTTCGATAAAAACACAAAAGAGTTCAAATACAAAATGTGAAATATTTTGGCAGTCAAGTACTGCAACTGGCTCGCATCAGAAGTCGACATTCTGCATTCACTTGTGTGTGTGTGTGTGTGTGTGTGTTTGTGTAAAAACAGATACAAGTGGTCCTTGACTTACGACAATTGAACCCGAAAATCCTGTTGCTAAACAAGACAGTTGTTAAGTGAGTTTTGTCCCATTTTACGACCATTCTTGTTAAGTGAATCACCGCAGCCGCTGAGTTAGAAACACCGTTGTTAAGTGAATCACTACAGGCGTTGAGAGATACACGGTTGTTAAGCGAATCACCGCAGCCGCTGAGTTAGAAACACGGTTGCTAAGTGAATCACTGCAAACCGCCATAAATACGAGCCAAGTGTCTGAGCTTTGATCACGTGACCACGGGGATGCTGCCACAGTCGTAAGTGTGAAAAACGGTCATAAGTCACATTGTTCAGCGCTGGTGTAACTTCGAAACGGTCACTAAATGAACTGTTGTAAGTCGAGGACTAACGAAGAGTGCAAAAACTTTGAACACAAGTGACCCGCGGTGTGTAATCTCACTCCATTTTGGTAGCTGTTCTTGGGTCACACAATATTTCATTTTACCTCACAATAAATGTTTGGGAGACAAAAAGCATATATTTTACGCATTCTGTCTTCTCCACTCCCAAGAACACTCATAAAAAAAATACAAGAACTTCCTGGCAAGTGGAATATATCAATTTGGAAATCTATTTGGCAAACGAAGAAGTCCAGAGACAGATTCAAGAGTTTTGACTCGCCCTACCAGATGGAGAATTACATGAGCAAACACTTGTTTGAATACGGTTAAAATAACAGATAACTTTGGATATAAAGGGGCCTTATAATAAGAAGGATAAGAGATATAAGTAATCTAGTATTTTTTATAATAAATAAAATGTTAAAATATTGGGATGATGTATGTGAATGAAAAGTTCGAAATTCAAAGGTAAATTAAGTTGCAGGGAATTAGGATTAAGGAATGACTGAAATATTGAGGGGAAATTAAGCTTAAATAAGAACTTTGAAAATAGTATATAGAGTAATTTAACAAATTGACTTTTACAAATATAAGTGAAATATAAACTGATCAGAGAAGATACAGTATTATAGGTAGACAGCATAAGATAGATAAGCAATATAGTATTTTTATGACACATGAAATATGAAAACATTGGGATGCTGTATCTAAATGGAACATCTGGATATTTAGATGATAAATATTGAGAAAATTATGACTGATCAGAATCGTTTGAATATTGAGGAGAAATTAAGCTTAAATAAGAACTTTGAAAATAGGATATAGAATGATTTAACAAATTAACTTACAAATATAAGTGAAATATAAACTGATCAGAAAAAATATAGGTAGACGGCATAAGATAGATAAGCAATATAGTATTTTTATGACACATGAAATATGAAAACATTGGGATGCTGTATCTGAATGGAACATCTGGATATTTAGATGATAAATATTGAGAAAATTATGACCGATCAGAATCGTTTGAATATTGAGGAGAAATTAAGCTTAAATAAGAACTTTGAAAATAGGATATATCGTGATTTAACACATGAACTTTTACAAATATAAGTGAAATATAAACTGATCAGAGAAGATATTATAGGTAGACAGCATAAGATAGATAAGCAGTATAGTATTTTTATAACACATGAAATATGAAAACATGGGGATGCTGTATCTAAATGGAACATCTGGATATTTAGATGATAAATATTGAGAAAATTATGACCGATCAGAATCGTTTGAATATTAAGGAGAAATTAAGCTTAAATAAGAACTATGGAAATAGGACATATGGTGAACTAATCAGATGATTTTTATAAAAACAACACAAGTTGATAAGAAACAAAATGTCACATATGGACATTACTATTATTTGTGCAAACATGGAAAAAATGTTTACATTTAACCATTTCTGCACTGAAAACATTAACAATTCTATTTTTTTAAGGCTGAAGAAGGAGAATACTATTGGGAGAAGGGAAGGTCAGAGAAATATACTATTAATTAATATACTAATTATGGAAGTACAAAAATGAATTATTACTGATTGTTAATTAACTACCATTGATTGTTTTTTTCCCCCAAAATTTATGAACCAAGACAACATGGCCGTAAACTAGGCACTACGGATTGTTATTGTAAAAAAATCAATAAAACATTTCTAAAAAAAAAAAAAAGCAGACACAAGATGGATGCATTGATGAGTTTTCAGTCTTCAAAGTTTAACAAGTCTTTTTTTTGGGGGGGGGGATATTACTGGGGGGGGGGAACAGCCTGGCTTTTACCTTGCTTGGAGGGGTCTTCAGGGGGCACTTCAGCCATCAGACACTTGAAGAAGGGATCTGGGCCAAAGCCATCTGCTTTCAGATCTGGGACAGGAAGGAAGGAAGGAAGGAAGGAAGGAAGGAAGGAAGGAAGGAAGGAAGGAAGGAAGGAAGGAAGGAGGTGATGGAAGAAGAGTTGGAGAAGGAGGATTAGGGGAAGGACAAGGAAGAAAGGAGGTGGAGAAGGAAGGAGGGAGGAAGGAAGAAGGAAGGAAGGAAGGAAGAAGGGGAGGTGATGGAAGAAGAGAGGGAGAAGAATTAGGGGAAGGACAATGAAGAGAGGTGGAGGAGGAAGGAGGAAGGAAGGAAGGAAGGAAGAAAAAAGGAAGGAAGGAGGAAGGAAGGAGGAGAAGGTGATGGAAGAAGAGGGAGAAGGAGAATTAGGGGAAGGATAAGGAAGAGAGGAGGTGGAGGAGGAAGGAGGAAGGAAGGAAGGAAGGAAGGAAGAAGGAAGAAAAAAGGAAGGAAGGAGGAAGGAAGGAGGAGGGGAATAAGAGAGGGAGAAGGAGAATTAGGGGAAGGACAATGAAGAAAGGAGGTGGAGCAGGTGGAGGAGGAGGAGGAAGAATGGAGGAAGAAAATTTGGAGGCAGAGGGAAAGAAATGAAGTGTAAGAAGAAGAGATGGAGAAGGAGAATTTGGAGGGGGAGAATTTGGAGGAAGAACAGAGGAGGAAGAAGGAAAGAAGAAAGGAGAAGGAAGAATGGAGGAAGAAAAGAAGGGGAGGAACAGAATTAGGAGGAGGAGGAGGAGGAGGAGGAGGAGAGGTGTAAGGACAAGAAAAGATGGATAAAGAGGAGAAGGGCAAGGAAGAAAGGAGAAGAAGGAAGGAAGAAGGAAGGAAGAAAGAAAGAAAGGAGGAGGTGGTGGAAGAAGAGATGGAGAATTAGGGGGAGGACAAGGAAGAAAGGAGGAGGAGGAGAAAGAAAGGAAGAAAAAGAGAATTAGGAGGAGGAGGAGAGATGTAAGGACAAGAAGAGACGGATAAAGAGGAGAAGCACAAGGAAGAAAGGAGAAGGAAGGAAGAATGAAGGAAGAGAGGAGGAGGAGGTGGAAGAAGAGATGGAGAAAGAGAATCAGGAGGGGGAGAACAAGGAAGAGAGGAGGAAGAGAAAGAAAGGAAGGAAAAAAAGAATTAGGAGGAGGAGGGATAGAGAAGGAGGAGGAGGAGGAAGGAGAGAAATAAACCCTGATTCAGAATTCCGCCTTCTTTGCCCAAGGAAAGCCCTCCTCCCCCCAATCCGGGCTCTTCTCCTCCCCCCCCCAGCTCCTTCCTTCCCCACGGATGGGCCAGGGTGCTCCCAGTGGCCAAGTGACGCCCCCCCCCCCGAGCACTCTGCCCACATTCCAGCCGGGAAGCGTCCGCCCTGCCCTCCACCCACTCCCCAAATTCCAGAATAGTTGCCCACCAGCCTCTCCCACCTGGCATTCCTGGGAAGGGGGGGAGGGCACCTGGCATTTCACACCCCCCCCAAAAAAGTCTCCAATTCCTTACCTTCAGCGCTGATGGTGACCTCCTGCAATAAGTTGTGATAGTCAGCAATGTCCTGGGGGGACGAGGGGGGGGAAATAAATAGAGGGACCGTTATGGGGGGGACCGTGGGTACCGTACCCCCAAATCCCAGCCTTGTCCAGATCCACAAATGCAGCAGAGAGGTTGGGTGGGGGGGAAAGATACAATAAGGCGGTCCTCAAGTTACGACTTGGTTTAGTGGCTGTTGGGAAGGCACAAGGGCACCGTGGGGGGGAGTGACTTTGGGCCGGTTTTCACATCTCCAGCATCCCCCCCACACACACACACACTCTGGTCAGGACTCGTATTTATGACGGTCGCAGTGTCCCGGGGGGCTTCCTTCCTACTCCTTCCTTCCTACTCCTTCCTTCTTCCCTTCCCTTCCTTCCTACCTACCTTCCTTCCTTCTTTCCTTCCTTTCTTTTCTTTCCTACTCCTTTCTTCTTCCTTCCTTCCTTCTTCCTTCTTACTCCTTCCTTCTTCCCTTCCGTTCCTTCCATTTTCTTTCCTTTTTTCCTTCCTTCCTTCCTTCCTTCCTTAAACTTCCCTCCTTCCTACTCCTTCCTTCTTCCCTTCCTTCCTTCCTTCTTTTTTTCCTTTCTAGTCCTTCCTTCCTTCCTTCCTTTTCTTTCCTACTCCTTTCTTCTTCCTTCCTTCCTCCTTCCTTCCTTCCTTCCTTCTTCCTTCCTACTCCTTCCTTTTTCCCTTCCGTTCCTTCCATTCTTTCTTTCCTTCCTTCCTTTTTTCCTCCCTTCCTTCCTTCCTTAAACTTCCCTCCTTCCTACTCCTTCCTTCTTCCCTTCCCTTTCCTTCCATTCCCTTCCTTCCTACCTTCCTTTTTTCCTTTCTAGTCCTTCCTTCCTTCCTTCCTTCCTTTTCTTTCCTACTCCTTTCTTCTTCCTTCCTTCCTTCTTCCTTCCTACTCCTTCCTTTTTCCCTTCCGTTCCTTCCATTCTTTCTTTCCTTTCTTCCTCCCTCCCCCCCTCCCTCTCCTTCCTTTCCCCCTCCCGCCCTTCCTTCCTCCCTCCGTCCCTTCCTTCCTTTCTCCCTCCCTCCCTTCCTTTCCCCCTCCCTCCCTCCCTCCCTCCCTCCCTTCCTTCCTTCCTTCCTTCCTTCCTCCCTTCCTTCCTTCCTTCGCCCCTTCCTCACCTTGATGAAGCTCATGAGCAGGTCACAGTCGCTGCTGCAGGCCGGCCGGATGAGACACGCCATCGCTCAGGCCGGGGTGTAGCTCCGAAGTGACCCCCCGGGGAACCAGAGGGCCACTTTGCTCTCCTCCTGCCCTGCCCTGCCCTGCCTTGCCCTGCCCTGTGGGCGGCTGCAGAGGGCCGGGCAGGGCCGGGTGCCAGTCACGCGGAGAAGCGGGGGGGGGGTCACCGCCCTTTTTCCTCTGCAGGTGCGGCCGGGAGGCTTCACGGCTTTTGATCCTGCCTGGAGGACTTTATGACCCACGAGTTAGATACGTGTAGGTGAAAACCTCAGAATTAATATTAAAAGGGATAAAAAGGCCTGAGCAGACAGAAAGTCCTCGCCTTACGACGACAATTCAGCCCTGAACCTCTGTGCCAATTGTGCCCACAGGGGAGGAAAATAAATGACCATAAAGGTTATCTCATCTAATGCAAGCGAGGAAGTTGTTAAGTGGGATTTTTTTTTGGTCCCGCTTTGCGACTTTTCTCGCCACCGCCCTTAAGCGAACCCCTGCGGTTGTTAAGGGAGTAACACGGTCGTTAAGCGAATCCGGCTTTCCCCCCTCCCCCCCCGTGGACTTCGCTCGTCGAAGCTTGTCGCGAAAAGGGGCAAATCACGTGACCGTCATAAACGCTGCGACCGTCATAAGTACGAGTCCGTTGCCGAGCGTCTGAATTTTGATCCCGTGACCCACGGAGGGAGGCTGCGACGGTCGTTAACGGCGGAAAAAAAAAACGGTCCCGGGGGTCGCTTTTTTCTAGCGCCATTGTAACTTTGAACGGTCACTAAATGGACCGTTGTAAAGCGAGGACTGCTTGGAGTAGCCACCTAGTAGTCTGTTAGCCCGGTTTTACAGCTGGCCGTGCACAGAGGGCAATTTCTCAAAGATAGCAACTTGGACCCCTGCAGGCCTTGACGTGTGTGTGTGTGTTGTAAATTCACAAGCTAGTAGCCTCTGAGCATGGATGGAGTGCCCGCATCGGGGTCTTCTCCTACGTTGGCTGGGCTGAGGCCCCTTTGGATGCCAGTGACAAGGTGGAATGGGTTGGTGAGATCCAGTTTATTTTAGTGGGTTAAGATGCTGGGCTGGGAGTTCTAGTTCTGCCTTAAGCATGAAACTAGCTGGGTGACTTTGGGCCAATTACTAGGAGACGGAGAGTTCTAGTTCCTATCTTAGGCCTGAACAGATGGGTGATTTGGGGCCAATCCCAGGCGATGGGGAATTCTAGTCCCGCCTTAGGCATGACAGCTATCTGGGTGACTTGGGCCAATCCCCAGGAGCCAGGGAGTTCTAGTCCCGCCTTAGGTGTGAAAGATATCTGGGTGACTTGTGCCAATCCCCAGGAGGCAGGGAGTTCTAGTCCCGCCTTAGGAATGACAGATGCCTAGGTGACTTGGGCCAATCCCCAGGAGCCAGGGAGTTCTAGTCCCGCCTTAGGTGTGAAAGATGTCTGGGTGACTTGGGCCAATCACCAGGAGGCAGGAAATTCTAGTCCCGCCTTAGGCATGACAGATGTCTGGCTGACTTGGGCCAATCACCAGGAGCCAGGGAGTTCCAATCCTGCCTTAGGCATGACAGATGTCTAGGTGACTTGGGCCAATCACCAGGAGGCAGGGAGTTCTAGTCCCGCCTTAGGAATGACAGATGCCTAGGTGACTTGGGCCAATCCCCAGGAGCCAGGGAGTTCTAGTCCCGCCTTAGGTATGAAAGATGGCTGGGTGACTTGGGCCAATCACCAGGAGGCAGGGAGTTCTAGTCCCACCTTAGGTGTGAAAGATGTCTGGGTGACTTGGGCCAATCATAGGAGGCAGGGAGTTCTAGTCCCGCCTTAGGCATGACAGATGTCTGGCTGACTTGGGCCAATCACCAGGAGGCAGGGAGTTCTAGTCCCGCCTTAGGAATGACAGATGCCTAGGTGACTTGGGCCAATCCCCAGGAGCCAGGGAGTTCTAGTCCCGCCTTAGGTATGAAAGATATCTGGCTGACTTGGGCCAATCACCAGGCGGCAGGGAATTCTAGTCCCGCCTTAGGCATGAAAGATGTCTAGGTGACTTGGGCCAATCACCAGGCGGCAGGGAATTCTAGTCCTGCCTTAGGCATGAAAGATGTCTGGGTGACTTGGGTCAATCACCAGGAGGCAGGGAGTTCTAGTCCCGCCTTAGGCATGAAAGATGGCTGGGTGACTTGGGCCAATCACCAGGAGGCAGGGAATTCTAGTCCCGCCTTAGACATGACAGCTATCTGGGTGACTTGGGCCAATCCCTAGGAGCCAGGGAGTTCTAGTCCCGCCTTAGGCATGAAAGATGGCTGGGTGACTTGGGCCAATCACCAGGCGGCAGGGAGTTCTAGTCCCGCCTTAGGAATGACAGATGCCTAGGTGACTTGGGCCAATCCCCAGGAGCCAGGGAGTTCTAGTCCCGCCTTAGGTGTGAAAGATATCTGGCTGACTTGGGCCAATCACCAGGTGGCAGGGAATTCTAGTCCCGCCTTAGGCATGACAGATGTCTGGCTGACTTGGGCCAATCACCAGGCGGCAGGGAGTTCTAGTCCCACCTTAGGCTTGAAAGATGCCTAGGTGAGTTGGGCCAATCCCCAGGAGGCAGGGAGTTCTAGTCCCGCCTTAGGTGTGAAAGATGTCTGGCTGACTTGGGCCAATCACAGGAGGCAATGAGTTCTAGTTCCGCTTTAGGCATGAAAGATGGCTGGGTGACTTGGGCCAATCGCACTCTCTCAGGCCAGCCCACCTCGCAGGATTGTTGTCAATTTGGTGGGAAAAAAGACGAAGGATAGTCTGAAAGTTTGCCAGCTGGGGAATTCTGGGAGTTGAAGTCCATACGTCTTCAACCCACCACGGCTGAGAAACGCCGGGCTTAAATTCACCCAGGGCTCCGGGTGTGAACTCTGCCACACAAACGTTTCAGAAATGGAAATCTGATCTACAGGTTGCACCCAGCGACCTGGCGCACCTGTCGGAATGTGCCGGAGTTTATCCCTCGTTTCCCCTTGGCCGAGTTCCCCCAGCCCACTCATTAACCTGGGTTTACAACCCTTAATGGCCACTCATCAATCGCCCCTCGCGATTACTAAATGCAATTTATGCTTCTGGCAAATTTTATTGCCATATAGATCGGAGGCCGGATTTGGGCCAAATGTACACCTTCCAGAGATCTGGGATCCCTGATTTCCCAACGGATCAGATTACAGAGGATCCACCTTCGGACTCCCGGCCGGGGGATCAAGGTTTGACCCACAAAAAAAAAAAAAAAAGAGCAATTTTGCAATGAGCCAAAGGACCCGCTGGGGGGGCGGGGCAGTTGGACCCCGCCCCATAGGTATCCTATCCTATCCTATCCTATCCTATTCTATTCTATTCTATTCTATTCTATTCTATTCTGTATTTTATTATTCTACTCTGTTATGTATTTTATTCTATTTTGTTATGTATTTTACTATTCTATTCTGTTATGTATTTTATTATTCTATTCTGTTCTATTCTATTCCATTCCATTCCATTCTATTCCCTATTCTATTCCCTATTATATATTCTATACTATAGAATTCCCTATTATATATTCTATAAGAATAGAATAGAATAGAATAGAATAGAATAGAGTAGAGTAGAGTAGAATAGAATAGAATAGAATAGAGTAGAATAGAATAGAATAGAATGAGAAACAGAATAAGAACTAGAATAGAATATGAAAAGGCAATAGAATAGAATAGAATAGAATAGAATAGAATAGAATAGAATAGAATAGAATAGAATAGAAGCTGGAAGGGACCTGGGAGGTCTTCTAGTCCAGCCCCCTGCTCAAGCAGGGGAACTATACCGTCTCAGACAAGTAACTGTCCAATCTCTTTTTTAAAACCTCCAGTGATGGAGCGCCCACGATTTCTGGTGGCAAGCAGTTCCACTGGTTAATTGTCCTCACTGTTAGGAAGTTTCTTCTTAATTCCAGGTTGCTTCTCTCTTTGACCAGCTTCCAACCATTGTTTCTTGTCCTTCCCTCTGGTGCTCTGGAGAACAACGCAACCCCCTCTTCTTTGTGGCAGCCCCCCCAAATACTGGAACACTGCTATCACATCTCCCCTATTTCTTCTTTTCTTTAGACTAGCCAGACCCAAATCCCGCAGCCGTTCTTCGTCTGTTTTAGTCTCCAGGCTTTGGATCCTCTTCGTTGCTCTTTCTGAACTTTTTCCAAACGCTCAACATCTTTTTTGTGATATGGTGACCAAAATTGGCTGCAGTATCCCAGGTGTGGCCTTACTAGGGCTTTACAAAGCGGTACTAATACTTCGCGTGATCTTGATTCTCTGCCTCTGTTTATGCAACCCAGGACTGTGTTGGCTTTTTTGGCTGCTGCCGCACACGGCTGTCTCAGGATCAAGCCATCGTCCACCAGGACTCCGAGGTCCCTCTCAAAACCAAATCAAATTTCGGGAAGCAGCACGTGTTTGCAAGGATTGCAGCCTCCCAGGATCACGTGATCAACATTTGTGATCTTCCCAGCCAGCAAAGTCGATTGGGGGGGGTAGATTTGCTTAACGACTGCATGATTCATTTAACAACCCTGGGAACAAAATCTGGTGGGATTAACGTATCAACCGCCTTGCGTAACAATGGATCCCAATTGTGGTTGTTAAATCGAGGAATATCTCATTCTAGACTAACGAAGAGAAGGACCAGGGGGGACGTGATAGCAGTCTTCCAGTATTTGGGGGGGCTGCCCCCCCAAAAAAGGGGGTCCTCCTATTCTCTAAAGCCACCAGAAGGCAGGACAAGAAGCGATGGATGGAAACTGATC
>NW_015391414.1:43685-45339 GCF_001527695.2 Protobothrops mucrosquamatus
CGCCTTGCGTAACAATGGATCCCAATTGTGGTTGTTAAATCGAGGAATATCTCATTCTAGACTAACGAAGAGAAGGACCAGGGGGGACGTGATAGCAGTCTTCCAGTATTTGGGGGGGCTGCCCCCCCAAAAAAGGGGGTCCTCCTATTCTCTAAAGCCACCAGAAGGCAGGACAAGAAGCGATGGATGGAAACTGATCAAGGAGAGAAGCAACCTGGAACTAAGGAGGAATTTTGGGACCGTTAGAACAATTCACCCGTGGAACAGCTTGCCACCAGAAGTTGTGGGTGCTCCATCACTGGAGGTTTTTAAGAAGAGACTGGACAACCATTTGCCTGAAATGGTACAGGGTCTCCTGCCTTGAGCAGAGGGTTGGACTAGATGACCTCCAGGTTCCCTTCCAGCTCTATTCTGATTCATTGATTGATTGATTGAAATGGTACGGGGTCTCCTGCCTGAGCAGGGAGTTGGACTAGATGACTTCCAAGGTCCCTTCCAGCTCTATTCTGATTGATTGATTGATTGGTACAGGGTCTCCTGCCTGAGCAGGGGGCTGGACTAGATGACCTCCAAGGTCCCTTCCAGCTCTATTCTGATTCATTGATTGATTGATTGAAATGGTACAGGGTCTCCTGCCTGAGCAGGGGGCTGGACTAGATGACCTCTAAGGTCCCTTCCAGCTCTATTCTGATTGATTGATTGATTGATTGATTGATTGATTGATTGATTGATTGATTGGTACAGGGTCTCCTGCCTGAGCAGGGGGCTGGACTAGATGACCTCCAAGGTCCCTTCCAGCTCTATTCTGATTGATTGATTGATTGATTGATTGATTGATTGATACAGGGTCTCCTGCTTGAGCAGGGGGCTGGACTAGATGACCTCCAAGGTCCCTTCCAGCTCTATTCTGATTGATCGATCGATCGATCAATCAGTTGATTGATACAAGGTCTCCTGCCTAAGCAGGGGGTTGGACTAGATGACCTCCAAGTTCGCTTCCCGCTCTATTCTGATTGATTGATTGATTGAAATGGTATGGGGTCTCCTGTCTGAGCAGGGGGTTGGACTAGATGACCTCCAAGGTCCCTTCCAGCTGTATTGATTGATTGATTGATTGATTGATTGGTACAGGGTCTCCTGCCTGAGCAGGGGGTTGGACTAGATGACCTCCAAGGTCCCTTCCAGCTCTATTCTGATTGATTGATTGATTGATTGGTACAGGGTCTCCTGCCTGAGCAGGGGGCTGGACTAGATGACCTCCAAGGTCCCTTCCAGCTCTATTCTGATTGATTGATTGATTGATTGATTGATCGATTGATTGATACAGGGTCTCCTGCTTGAGCAGGGGGCTGGACTAGATGACCTCCAAGGTCCCTTCCAGCTCTATTCTGATTGATCGATCGATCGATCAATCAATTGATTGATACAAGGTCTCCTGCCTAAGCAGGGGGTTGGACTAGATGACCTCCAAGGTCCCTTCCAGCTGTATTGATTGATTGATTGATTGGTACAGGGTCTCCTGCCTGAGCAGGGGGTTGGACTAGATGACCTCCAAGGTCCCTTCCAGCTCTATTCTGATTGATTGATTGAAACGGTACGGGGTCTCCTGCCTGAGCAGGGGGTTGGACTAGATGACCTCCAAGGTCCCTTCCAG
>NW_015391415.1:0-6341 GCF_001527695.2 Protobothrops mucrosquamatus
GGAGGGAGGGAGAGTGGAAGGGAGGGAGGGAGGGAGGAAGAGGAAGGAAAGAAGGAAGGAGATAGAAAAGAGGAAGGAATGAAGGAATGGAGGGAGGGAGAGTGGAAGGGAGGGAGGGAGGGAGGAAGAGGAAGGAAAGAAGGAAGGAGATAGAAAAGAGGAAGGAATGAAGGAATGGAGGGAGGGAGGGAGGAAGAGGGAGGGAAGAAGGAAGAAGATAGAAAAGAGGAAGGAATGAAGGAATTATGCAAGGGAGAGTGAGAGGAAGGAAGGAAGGAAAGGAAGGAAGAAGATAGAAAAGAGGAAGGAATGAAGGAATTATGCAAGGGAGAGTGAGAGGAAGGAAGGAAGGAAAGGAAGGAGGAGATAGAAAAGAGGAAGGAATGAAGGAAGGAGGGAGAGTGGGAGGAGAGAAAGAAGGAAGGAAGGAAGGAAGGAAGGGCGTCCCTGAGACTGGCAGCGCTTCCCACCCCTCCAGAAGACCCCCAGCCGCCCCAGGGAGGGTCTGCCAAGTCCCCCCTCCCCTCTCTGGATCCCTTGGATCCCCTCAGCCGCTTCCCCAAGGGAGGCAGGGGTCCCAGCCCGGGGTGGGGTGGGGTGGGGTGGGTGGAGCTGACCTTGCCGTAGTCGATGACGGGGCACTCGATGCCCGGGAAGAGGTCCTGGATGATGGCGTTGAAGAGCGGGACGTCCCCGGAGGTCAGCTTGGCGATGTTCATGTCCTTCATGGCCATCAGCAGGATCTGCCAGCCAGGGAGAGACGGGTCAAGGGCCTAGTCCTCACCAAGGAGGGTCCACGGAGACTCTCCGTCCTCCAGGTCGGGATGGGTCTCAAAGGTGTGTTTTTTTAAATTTTATTTCAAAAAAGCCACTGGGCTCTCTCGGCGTTCTTTCTCTTTGAAGACGTTTCGCTTCCCCTCCAAGGAGCTTCCCCGGTTCTAACGGAAGGTCCCACACCCAGAAGAGAGCAGGGCAGGGCAGGGCAGGGCAGGGCAGAAGCTGCTGGATGGAGAAGACCTTCCCTCGGGGAGCTCTTGCCTGCCCCTCTCTCCTGCACGGAGGCCCGTTACAGGCAGTCCTCGACTTACAACCGTTCGTTTAGTGACCATTCGTAACTACAGAAGTCGCTGAAAACAGTCACTTACGACTGTTTTCCACGCTTGCAGCCTCCCCGCGATCACGTGATCAAAATTCAGAGGCTTGGCAACTGACTCGTATTTACGACAGTTGCAGTGTCATGTGATGGAAGGAAGGAAGGCGATAGAAAAGAGGAAGGAAGGAAGGAGATAAAAAAGAAGGAAGGAAAGAAGGAAGGAAGGAAGGAAGGAAGGAAAGAGAGAAAGAAAAAGAGAGGGAGGAAGAAAGAAAGAAAGAAAGAAAGAAAGAAAGAAAGAAAGAAAGAAAGAAAGGAGGAAGGAAGGAGATAGAAAAGAGGATGGAAGGAAGGAAGGAGAAAGAAGGAGAGAGAGAAAGGAAAAGAGGGAGGAAGAAAGAAGAAAGGAGATAGAAAAGAGGAAGGAAGGAGATAGAAAAGAGAAAAGGAGCAAGGAAAGAAAGAGAAAAGAAAGGAGAGAGAGAAAGGAAAAGAGAAAGAGGAAGAAAGAAGGAAAGAAAAGAGGAAGGAAGGAGGGAAAGAGATAGAAAAGAGGAAGGAAGGAGATAGAAAAGAGGAAAGGAAGGAAGGAGGAAAAGAGATAGAAAAGAGGAAGGAAGGAGATAGAAAAGAGGAAAGAAGGAAGGAAGGAAAGAAGGAAAGAGAGAGTAGGAGAGAAAGAAAAAGGTAGAGGGAGGAAGAAAGAAAGGAGGAAGGAAGGAGCTAGAAAAGAGGACGGAAGGAAGGAAGGAGATAGAAAAGAGGAAAGAAGGAAGGAAAGAGAGGAGAGAAAGGAAAAAAGACAGAGGAAGGAAGGAAAAAAGAAGGAAGGAAGGAGATAGAAAAGAGGAAGGAAGGAAGCAGATAGAAAAGAAGAAAGAAAGAACAAAGATGGAAAGAAAGAGAAAGGCGAAGAGAGGGAGGAACGAAAGGAAGGAAGGAGACAGAAAAAAAATGAAGGAAGAAACAAGGAAGGAAAGAAAGAGAAAAAGAGAAGAAAGGAGAGCAAGAGAAAGGAAAAGAGAGGGAGGGAGGGAGGGAGGAGCAAAGGAAGAAAGAAGGAAGGAAGGAGACAGAGAAGAAGAAGAAAGGAAGGTGGTCCTAAAACGGCCATCAAGTCACAAAACGGGACCAAACCCCTTCAGCAAACGTTCTCGCTTAGCAGCAGAAAATTGTGGCCGGGCTGCCTCTTGGGGGCCATGGGGACCCCCCGCCACAAGACCCCCGTCCCACCTCTTCGTCCGACAGGTCCGGCCGCACCCGGCGCTTCTTCCCGGCGTAGCGGAGGAGAGAGGTGAGGGCCCGCAGGCCGAAGTCGTAGTGGTCCTGCTTGGAGAGCTGCTGGACGGCCAGCGAGTAGAGCGTGTAGACCTTCTTGGCCAAGATCTGGGATGGTGGAGGAGAAGAGGGAGAGCATCTACCCTGGGCTTCCGGGGACGTCCCGCCCCAGGCCCCCCAGGCCCACCCACCCCCCGCGGCCCCTACCTTGCAGTTGTTGAAGCCTTCGCCGAAGAGGATGATCTCGGCAATGAGGGTGGAGTCCGGCACCACCATGGAGATGGGGCGGAACATGGACTTCAGGTTGTCCGGCAGCTCCGTCCGCCCGGCGTAGCCTGTCCAAGCGACCCACGGAAGAGCGGGTCAGCGGGAGGGAGAGGCCCAGCCCTAGGCAGGCTGTCCACCCCAGTGTGTTTCTTGAGCTGGGCCACTTTTAGAAGGGGAGACTTCGACTCCCAGAATCCCCCCAGCCAGCGTGTGAGATGTAGAGACAGCTTTTGCCACTATAAGGTGGACTTCAACTCCCAGAATCCCCCAGCCAGCGTGGGAGATAGACAGCTTTAGCCACTATAAGGTGGACTTCAACTCCCAGAATCCCCCAGCCAGCATGGGAGATGAGAGACAGCTTTAGCCACTATAAGATGGACTTCAATTCCCAGAATCCCCCAGCCAGCATGGGAGATGTAGAGACAGCTCAGGGTTGAATGCAAGGATCAGATTTTTCTCCTGATTGTTCTTAAACCATGCTGGGCCACTTTCAGAGGTGTGGACTTCAAATCCCAGAATTCTCCAGACAGCCAATTCTCCCTTTCACAGTTAAGATGTGGGGACTTCAACCATGCTGGCTGGGGAATTCTGGGAGTTGAAGTCCACGCCTTTTAAAATGGCCAAGATTGAGAAACACTGAATAGAATAGAATAGAATAGAATAGAATAGAATGGAATGGAATGGAATGGACTAGAGTAGAGTAGAGTAGAGTAGAGTAGAATATATGGAATGGAATAAAGAATAGAATAGAATAGAATAGAATAGAATAGAATAGAATAGAATGGAATAGAATGGAATGGAATGGAATGGAATGGAATGGAATGGAATGGACTAGAGTAGAGTAGAGTAGACTAGACTAGACTAGACTAGACTAGACTAGACTAGACTAGAATATATGGAATGGAATAAGGAATAGAATAGAATAGAATAGAATAGAATAGAATAGAATAGAATAGAATAGAGTAGAGTAGAATAGAATAGAATAGAATGGAATGGAATGGAATGGAATGGAATGGAGTAGAGTAGAGTAGACTAGACTAGACTAGACTAGACTAGACTAGAATATATGGAATGGAATAAGGAATAGAATAGAATAGAATAGAATAGAATAGAATAGAATATGGAATGGAATGGAATGGAATGGACTAGACTAGACTAGAATATATGGAATGGAATGGAATGGAATGGACTGGAATGGAATGGACTGGAATAGAATAGAATAGAATAGAATAGAATAGAATAGAATAGAAATACAAAATAGGATAGAATAGGATAGGATAGGAAATAGAATAGAATAGGAAATAGAATAGAATAGAATAGAATATGGAATGGAATGGACTAGACTAGACTAGACTAGAATATATGGAATGGAATGGACTAGAATGGAATAGAATAGAGACCTTGGAGGTCATCCAGTCCAACCCCCCGCACAAGCAGGAGACCCTATCCCATCCCAGACAAGTGGCCGACCAGTCTCTTCTTAAAGACCTCCAGAGATGAAGCACCCACAACTTCTGGTGGCAAGCTGTTCCCCTGGTTAATTGTCCTCACTGTTGGGACAAACCATTGTGAATAATATTTGGGGCCCAAAATTCTAGGCTTTCCCCTCCAAAATATGGACGTTCACCCACCCTTGAAACCCCACCAGGCCCCACCTGGGTTCATGGTGATGAAGATGCCACAGGACCAAACCAGGTTGATCTCGTGGCCTTCGAAGGTGAAGCGCGTCATGTTGGCTGCCAAGGCAGACAGGATGGAGAGGATCTGCTGGGCCACCACCGACAGGACCTCGATGTTGATGCGGTTGAACTCGTCGAAGCAGCCCCAGGCGCCCGTCTGCGGGGAGGCAAAGCGGTGTGGGTCAGCCAGGGGACCCCCACCGAGGGTCATCAGAGCACAGGTCATCCTCGACTTACGACTGTTCGTTTAGTGACCATCCTGAAGTTACAACGGCGCTGGAAAAAAGGGACTTGGGACCGGTTTTCACACTTACGACCGTTGCAGGATCGCGGGATCAAAGTTCAGTCGCTTGACAACTGACTCGTATTTATGACGGTCGCCGCGTCCCCTGGGGTCATACGATAACGAGCCAAGTCAAGGGGGGAAGCCCAGTTCACTTAACAACGGTGTGATTCACTTAACAACAGGGGCGAGAAAGGCCGTAAAACGAGGCGATATTCAGCTAACAACTGACTCACATAGCAACAGAAAAGCTGGGCTCAGTTGCAGTCGTAAGTCAAGGATGGACTAGAAGACCTCCAAGGTCCCTTCCAGCTTCTATTCTATTCTATTCTATTCTTTCTATTCTATTCCCATTTCATATTTTCTATTCTATTCTATTCTATTCCCATTTCATATTTTCTATTCTATTCTATTCTATTCTATTCTATTCCCATTTCATATTTTCTATTCTATTCTATTCTATTCTATTCTATTCTATTCTATTCCCATTTCATATTTTCTATTCTATTCTATTCTATTCTATTCTATCCTATTCTATTCTATTCTATTCCCATTTCATATTTTCTATTTTATTCTACTCTATTCTATTTATTCTATTCTATTCTATTCTATTCTATTCTATTCTATTCTATTCTATTCTGTTCTGTTCTGTTCTGTTCTGTTCTATTCTATTCCCATTTCATATTTTCTATTCTATTCTATTCTATTCTATTCTATTCTATTCTATTCTATTCTATTCTATTCTATTCTGTATTTCTATTCTGCATTTCTATTCTATTCTATTCTGTTCTGTTGTTTTGTTCTGTTCTTATTTCTATTCTATTCTATTCTATTCTATTCTATTCTATTCTATTCTATTCTATTCTATTTCTATTTCTATTCCATTCCGGGCACTCACTCACCTGGGCGAGTCCGGAGTACATGCGCCCCATGGACTTGTAGTCCAGGCCCTCCGAGCAGTTGACCACGATCACGTACATGCCCAGTGCTTTGCCCAGGTCCTTGACCGTCTCCGTCTTGCCGGTGCCCGCTGGGCCCTTCGGAGACCCTCCTCGGTGGAGGTGGAGGGCCGTGGTCAGCGTCATGTAGCACCTGAGGAGGCCAGACCCCGGGGGCTCAGTCCTTAACTGTCTGGCCTTTTGGCACAAGCGGTCCTTGACTTACGACGGCTCCTTTAACGGCTGTTCGAAGTCATGGCGGCACTTAAAAAAAGCGACTTATGCCTTGTTTTCACACTGCACTGATTCAGTTAGGTTGGAAAAGGGGGAAAAACCCCCCACGGTCTCACTTAGCGACAGAAATGGGGGGGTTCAGTTGTGGGTCGTAAGTCAAGGACCCCTTGCGCTGCGGCCAGCACTGCTGCAAACCCTTCCCCCCCCCAAGAGGCAATCCAGGCAGCCTCTGACAATCCCACACTTTTTCCTCCTCCCACCTCCACGGGGGTCTGAAAGCCCCCAACTCTTTCCACCTCCCCGGCAGGGCACCTGTCAGTCAGAGGGGTGATGACCAGCCTTCCCGAGTTCCCCAGATACTCGTAGCCGTAAGCGAACTGGGTGTTGGTCTGCCGGATCACGCAGTCGTCCAAATCCTGCAAGGAGAGCTTCGGTTGGAGCAGGAGGGCGGGGGGTGGGGGGGGAGAGAGATGCACCCCTAAGTTACGGGGTGAGGACCCCTTTCTAACTGCAGGGCCCACAGAGGGGAACACGGGATTGGGGACGCGGGAAGGAATGGCCTGTGGTGT
>NW_015391415.1:6441-23169 GCF_001527695.2 Protobothrops mucrosquamatus
AGGAGGAGGAGGAGGAGGAGGAGAAGAAGAAGAAGAAGAAGAAGAAGAAGAAGAAGAAGAAGAAGAAGAAGAAGAAGAAGAAGAAGAAGAAGAAGAAGAAGAAGAAGAAGAAGAAGAAGAAGAACAGGGGGAGTGGGAGGAGGAAAAGGAGACAGTCCTTTGGGGCCTGCCACTTGTGTTTCATCTGTGGTTCCATATGTGGCCAGCAGGGGGCAGCCGCACACAAGGCAGGAGGCGGGCACAGCAGCGCAGCGCGCAGCCCATTCTCTCCAGCAGAGGGCAGCAGCAGGGCCTCTCCACTGCCACAGAGGGGCATCGCACGCCTGTGTGCGCCCTTGGGCAGACCCCCTCACACACCCCCTCCCCCCTCCTCACCTTCTCCCAGTAGAGGCGCAGCTGGCTCAGCCACTCGAAGGAGGTCACGTCCAGCAGGCCGCTCCTGTACAGCTTCTCGATGACGTCGCGGGCGTGGACCTCCACCGTCACCAGCGCCACGATCTTCAGCCGCATGATCTTGGTCAGGCTGCCCCGGATGGCCTCCGAGTACTTGTTGAGCATGGAGATCTGATCTCCCCCACCCCCAGACACAAACACACACAAACACAAAAGAAAACTTAAGTCTGCAGCTGTTCGTCGTGAGGGCGGCGTGGAGCTTCCGCGTCCAGCTGCAGTCTATCTTAACAATTCTAGCGGCTGGACGGGGGGGGACTGTAGAGGAAAACTGGCATAGGGGATGAGATTCTACCCCAGAGATCCCCAACCTTTGGGGCACCAGGGACCGGTTCCGTGGAGAGAGGTTTTTTCGTGGACTGGAGGGTGCGTGGTTTTGTGTGTTGCCTGCGTCCCACGGATGGGGCTTTGCTTGTTTGTGCAGACCGGATGCTGGCGTGCCACAGCCCGGTACCGGTCCACAGACCGGGGGTTGGGGACCCCCTACTTTAGAAGGCCTGAGAATGATGCTGGCCGTAAAACAGGTGTGCACCTCCAGGTCCCTCCCCACAAATGAGATGCGGAAGCTGGAGACAGCCTGAGCCAAAAGAGATGGGACGCTATAGTGCGAGGCAACACAATTTTCAACACAACCAGCCCCCCCTCCCCTGTTTCAAATTGTGCTCCAGGTAAGTTTTTAAAGTCACGTCACGGGCAACAACCGGCTGTCCGGAGTTTTGCAAAAAGGGCTTCACAAGACGTATAAACGTGCATGGCACCCCAACTTGCGTTTTCCAGAATTTTATGCGGTCGAGCAAGGAGAACCCTAGTCCTCGACTTACAACCACGACTGAGAATGGGGGGGGGGGTTGGGGACCCCTGTTCTACCCCACCCTTTGCTTGAGAGACGGAAAATCACAGATCCTGGAAAGACTATAGTTGGGCCGTAGATACTTAGGATCACGACGGAGCGCAAAATGTCTATGCGAGACCGTTGCTGAGTTTTGCCCCATTTCCCGACCTTTCTCGCCACGACTGTTAAGCGAATCACGGCGGTTGATAAATTAGTCCCACCGTTGTTCAGTGAATCTGTCTCCCCCTCCCATTGCTGGTCAGAAGATCACCAAAGGGGATCACATGACCCGGGGGGGGAAACACCGCGGCCGTCCTAAAGATGAGTTAGGTTGCCGAGCGTCTGAATTTCGATCGCGTGACTCTGGGGACGCCGCAACGGTGGTAAGGGCGAAAAACGGCTGTAAATCGCTTTATTCCACTGCCGTTGTACCTTCAGACGGTCACTAAGTGGACCGTTGTAAGTCCAGGACTCCCTGTATTAAATTCCCGGGCTTGTAAGACGAGGTCTACCCCCTACTATCTGTGCTACGGCACCTTGGAAGGGTGAGGGGTGTGTGTGTGCAGGGCGCCGAGAGTCGCAGCGGCAGCCTCACCTGCTTTTTCTTCATCGCTTTGAGGTACTTCTTGTCCCCGCGTTCCTTACAGGTGGCCAAGCACTTGCTGACGTCGGCCGTCCACTGGATCTGGCTGGCGGTGATCACCATCTGGCAGAGGTTGCCGGGAAGGGGGGGATCAGCCCATGGATGCCCATTTGGAGATTGAGGGGGGGAAGGGGGAAGGAGACCCACCTCCCTGTTTCTCAGCTTGGGCTGGGGTGATGGGAGGAGGGCAGAAGGAAACCATTCCCCATGGATGTCTCTGCTCAAGGGAGGGAACACCAACATTTCAAGAAGGTCTAGCAAAGTGGGGTACATAGGAGCCTCCAGTTACAGCTGTGATGGGGGGGGAGTCAATGCCATAAACATCCCTCCCCACCTTTATCTCCTCAGGTCGAAGAACTCCACGATCATCCTACCGGTAGGATGGGGATATGAACATCTGGGTGGCAGCTTGGCAGGAGACCAGCATGTTCCACCAAAAAAAAGATGGGGTGCCTGGCCAGATTAGGGCTCGCCATCGCCTTGGAACCTGCTAGGACATCCCAGAGACTCCACCTGACTTCCTGCCCCATCTCCGCGTCCTCACCTGTCCGGGCCATTCCTTCACCCATTTGTCTCTCTTGGTCAACATCTTCTTCAAGGCCAGTCGGCAGTTCCTTAGCACCTCTCTCAATGTCCAGCGCATGGCCCTCTCCACGTCGCACAGCCACTCCTGGGACACATGGATTCTCGGTCACAACGGAGGAGGAGCTTGCCAGGCCCCTCCCTTGTGGAACCATCCAGTGGAGGAGCAGAGAACCACTATGGAGTGGCGCCACCCTTGTCAACGCCCAACAAGACCAGGCGCGATCTGGGCCGGCCTAGAACTTGGGATGATGGGTGGAAGAGCAGGAAAAGGATTCCACGGCACCGTCTTCAGCCCCAAGCAAGCTCTCCTCCAGCCAGGAACAGGGATGGGTCAAAGGTCTACATCAGTGGTGGCGAACCTATGGCACGCGTGCCAGAGGCGGCACTCGGAGCCCTCTCTGTGGGCACGCGCCATGCTCCAGAGATGGCAACCGTCCCTCTTCAACCAGCCGCCTGCTAACTCGCCAAAGTCCCATGTGGTCGAATGCATCCCAGCACGGCTGGCTTCCCTCCCCCCCTGTCCCTCCCTCCCCTCCTGGCCTCGCATGGTCTCCTTTTCCCAGGCACGACCCACTGCATCGCCTCCTCAGCTGTCGGCTATCTGTCCAGCTCAGAGGCGGCTTCTCTGAACTTCTGGTGGCGGGCTGTGGAGCCCCCGAGTGCGCCGGTCGAGGGGCCGGCAGGCTGTGGCTGCTGACAGACACTGTCGGCCCAAATGCGCTCGCTGGCCTCTGTGTGCGGGGGCCGATGGTGTCAGGCAGCAGCTGCCCCGGCCCCTGCCTCACCTTGCCTCGCCTCACCCCACAGGACGAGCCTCCTGCCCACCACCCCACCCGCCAGAGACTCCCTGGATCTCCCCCAACCCTGCCCGGCCCCCACAGGCATCCCTCCCCATGAGCAACATCGAGGTGACCACGCCCACCTTGGCCACACCCACCCAGTCTGCCATGACCACCACAGCCACGCCCACCCAGTGGGCCACGTCCCACCTGGCACCCGGTGATAAATAAGTGGGTTTTGGGTTGTAGTTTGGGCACTCGGTCTCTAAAAGGTTCGCCATCACAGGGATGGGTCAAAGGTCTACATGGCGTTTCACGCCAGGTGGCGTCTTCAAAACCTTCACAGGTATCGAATGATTCCAGATGAAGCCAGGGAGAAAATGGCTCACCTCCACCGGTCCTTCCAGCAGTACAGAATGGGTGAAGTCCACGTATTCCCCGTCCAGAGAGAACATGCCGAGGGCTTCAGAACGGTTGCTGGCCCCAATCTGAGGAGAGAAAGGAGAACGACGTGTCTCCAACGGTGCCCCGATCATCTCCTGACCCAGGGAAGATCTGCTCCTTTGGGCTTGCCCACCAAAAAGTGCCAAGTCCGAGAAGAAACTCTGGCGCCAACCAACCACCGCATGACGTGGAAAGGAAGCCACGGAGAAACTGAAGGGATCTGGACGGGAGACCGCTGTCTACCCTGCGTCGTACCTTCTGAATTTTGAGGCACTTAATGTTGTCAAAGCACTTCTTGAGGTGGGGCTGGACAGCCTCTGGGTTGCGGGACTGGCCCAAGATCTCCAAGAGGTCATCGTTGGAGAGGAAGTAGAAGCGTGGAAAGATGTGGCGCTTGGTCTCCAAGTACATGTCAAGGGACTTCTGGATATCTTCCAAGGCCGTGTTCATTTCTACCAGCTTGTCCAGCAGGCCTGCAGAGAAGACCACAGAAGAGTCATAAGAAACTTGATCTCCTCGCAGGTCTCAGAATCCTGGAGACCTCCTACGACCGTCTTCCTATCTCCAGAGCATGAGGTAGAACAGGTCTTTTCAACCTTTTCACCCATTGTACCACTTTTAGGATATGGCAACATCCGAGGACCACCAGTCGCCTAGCAAGGTGTCAAAAACTTGATGAGCAAAAAAAAAAAAAAGGAAAAAAGTGATAAAGTACAGGTAGTCCTCGACTTACAACAGTTCGCTTAGTGACTGTTCGAAGTTACAATGGCACTGAAAAAAGTGCCCCCCCCAAGCCACAGCCGAGCAAGACACCTGCCTGCCCACCTGGCCGCGCTCTTCCTCCTGTCCGAGGTTTTCATTGTTGTGAGCATTTCTGTTGAGGATTGGCAGCAGGGGTGGGGTGGGGGGTTATTTGGTTTTTATTCCCCCCCGTCTGCTGGGTGGTTGCAGCAGGTTTTGGTCCCTTCACTTGACCCTGGGACACTGTGACCGTCATAAATATGAATCAGTGGCCAAGCATCTGAATGTAAATCACAAGACCCTGGAGAGGCTGCAACATTCCTGTTGATCGGCGCTTCTTCAGGGCTCAGCAGAAGCGCCAGGATCAGTGCTGCTTTCCAGCTGGAGCCTGGCGCTGATCCTGGGGCTTCCGCTGAGCCCTGACAGTCCCAAAGAAACGCCGATCAGCTGGAAAGCGGCACTGATCCTGGCACTTCCACTGAGCCCTGACAGCCCTGCAGCTCCAGCCGTCTCTCGCTTAGGCTTGTGCGGTGCTGCCACCGGTTCAGCTCATTCCCTTCCCCCGTTACCACTTTTCTAGGATGGTCGCGTACCACCTGCCAGGTGCCCATGTACCACAGGTGGTCCCCATACCACTGGTTGAAAAGCCCTGAGGTAGAACCTGGCAAAGCAGAAGGGGCTTCTTCCCTGGAGTCGTGGACCCTCCCTCCACCACGACGGAAAAGAGGAACAGCAACCTGGGTAATGAGTAGCCCGCAGAGCGTTATTGTCCTTGACAAAGCGGTCCATGATGGTCTTCCAGCTGCTGTTGATGTTGTCAAAGGAGGACGATTCACCAGGCAGCTGCTTGCGGATGTCTTCTCCCAAGAAGATGTTCTGGAGATGGAGGAGAGAGGAGACACATCTGGATTATAAAGCACCCGGCCATTTCATGAGGAGGGTAGCCAGGACGATCTTGTTTCCTCCTTCATATTGCTCATCACACCACCACGGTGGTCTTCTGCCCCACCAAAGAGACGAGGGAGGGAACGTCCCCAGGCCTTCAGAAGGAGAAGAACCTCACCTCCAGGTACATCCACTGACGCTGCACGGTCAGTAACATCTCGATCACCTCCAGGATGAGCGAGAGGCAGCGTTCCCACCGGTCCACCTCCTTCTCGAAGGGCTTCACAAAGCGGGAAGCCTTCATGGTGGACAAGGCCACCTGGTTGTCGTCCAGCGCTTGGAATACATCCTCAGTTCCTCTGCAGAAAGAGAGTCTTCCTTCAAAGGAGGCCTAGTAGCAGAGGACTACTCCTGACTCAGAAGATCTGGTCTTCTCGACCTAGAGTCCCTCATGGACTTTAGGTAGACAACCCAGAAGACCAAAAGGAGCTGGACATACTCGAACAAGGGGCCCCGTCCAACAGAATGAGTCTCAGTGTGGAGAAAAGCAAAGTAATAATAATAATAATGATAAAGTTGGAAGGGACCATGGAGGTCATCTAGTCCAACCCCTTGCTCAGGCAGGAAACCCTAGACCATTTCAGACAAATGGCTGTCCTGTCTCTTCTTAATAACTTCCAGTGTTGGAGCATTCACCGCTTCTGGAGGCAGGTGGTTCCACTGGTTAATTGTTCTCACTGTCAGGAAGTTTCTCCTTAGTTCTAGGTTGCTTCTCTCCTTGATCAGTTTCCCTCCGTTGCTTCTTGTCCTGCCTTCAGGTGCTTTGGAGAATAGCTTGACTCCCTCTTCTTTGGGGCAGCCCCTGAGATACTGGAAGACTTGCTATCATGTCCCCCCTCGTCCTTCTCTTCGTTAAACTAGACATCCCCAATTCCGTCAACCGTTTCTTATATGTTTTAGCCTCCAGTCCCTTGATCATCTTTGTTGCTCTTCTCTGTGCTCTTTCTAGAGTCTCAACATCTTTTTTACATCGGGGTGACCAAAACTGGATGCCGTATTCCAAGTGTGGCCTTACCAAGGCCTTGTAAAGTGGTATTAATACTTCACGTGATCTTGATTCTATCCCTCTGTTAATGCAGCCCAGCACTGTGTTGGCTTTTTTGACAGCTGCAGCACACGGCTGGCTCCTATTTAAGGGATTGTCCACTAGGACTCCGAGGTCCCTCTCACAGTTGCTACTATTGAGCAAGGTACCTCCTATACTATACCTGTACATTTGGTTTTTCTTGCCTAAATGTAGAACCTTACTTTTTTCACCCTTGAATTTCATTTTGAAAAATCAAAGGTACAAGTACAGATTGGGCGAGACCTGGCTTAAAAACAGCCACTGTGAGAGGGACCTTGGAGTCCTGGTGGACGATCCCTTGACCCTGAGCCAGCCGTGTGCAGCAGCAGCCAAAAAAAGCTAACACAATCCTGGGTTGCATAAACAGAGGCATTGAAACAAGATCACGCAAAGTATTAGTACCGGTTTGTAAAACCCTAGTGAGGCCACACCTGGGATACTACAGCCAATTTTGGTCACCACATCACAAAAAAGATGTTGAGAGTTTGGAAAAAAATTCAGAGAAGAGCAACTAAGATGATCCAAGGCCTGGAGACCAAAACATACGAAGAACGGCTGCAGGACTTGGGTTTAGCTAGTCTAAAGAAAAGAAGAAATAGGGGAGACATGATAGCAGCGTTCCAGTATTTGAGGGGCTGCCACAAAGAGGAGGGGGATCACGTTATTCTCCAAAGCACCAGAGGGAAGGACGAGAAACAACGGTTGGAAACTAATCAAGGAGAGAAGCAACCTGGAACTAAGGAGAAATTCCCTGACAGTGAGGACAATTAACCAGTGGAACAGCTTGCCACCAGAAGTTGTAGGTGCTTCATCACTGGAGGTTTTTAAGAAGAGACTAGACAGTCACTTGTCTGAGATGGTATAGGTTCTCCTGCTCAAGTGGGGGGCTGGACTAGAAGACCTCCAAGGTCCCTTCCAGCTCTATTCTATTCTAACACCCATGTTTTGTCAGCTAACGACGTATTACACCATTCTACATTCCCTCTTTCCACTCCCGAGAGTTTGGAACTCACTTGGACCTTCTAGGACAGGGGTAGGCAACTATGCCCCCCTTTATGACTTGTGGACTTCAACTCCCAGAATTCCTGAGCCAGCGTGAGGGAACTATGGCCCTTTTATGACTTGTGGACTTCAACTCCCAGAATTCCTCAGCCAGCGTGAGGGAACTATGACACTTTTATGACTGGTGGACTTCAACTCCCAGAATTCCTCAGCCAGCATGAGGGAACTAGGACCCTTTTATGACTTGTGGACTTCAACTCCCAGAATTCCTCAGCCAGCATGAGGGAAACTTTGGCCCCTTCATGACTCGTGGACTTCAACCCCAGAATTCCTGAGCCAGCATGGGGGAATTATGGCTCCCTTGATGACTCGTGGACTTCAACTCCCAGAATTCCTGAGCCAGCATGGCTCAGCTTGGAAACCTCTCCCTTTTCCCTCAGCATGGCTGGCTCAGGAATTCTGGGAGTTGAAGTCCACGAGTCATAAAAGAGCCAAAGTTGCCTACCCCTGGTCTAGGACATTCTAACCAGGATCTTAGAGGTTGAACTGCGGAGTCCTTGAACCTCCCTCAGCTCTCCAGACCAGGTTCAGAGACCACCAAGGACCACCAGAGATAGACTCACCCAGAAGATTGTAAAGCCCAGGCGGGGGCGAAGACAACCTTTAGCTGCCCTACCTCAGTCCAAACCCATTAAACCTTGGATGATGGTCACCAGCACACTGGATTGCTTCTGGAAACCAACATGACCGTCGTAGGCTTCTAAGGTCAAAATCCCACCCAGATTTCATTTAAAATTTCATGTATTGGATTAAAGGCAACCTAGAAATATGGACTGATGTAAGGATTACGATTATGAGTTTGAAGTAAAGAGATGTTTTAGACTTGGATTGAATTAATAATTAATTGAATGTTAATTAAATAAGATGACTTGTTTGTTTTATAACGTGGATGTTTAGCTATGATAACTAACTGGACGAAATTTGAATTCTGCTCAACGGATCGAAATGATTTAAGGTCTGATACTGTTCTGTCAGCTTAAAGAGATTGATTAATTGATGGATTAGACATGTATAGAATAGATAGATAGATATACACATTTAGATACGTCTAGGATAGATCAATATTTTTGTTTAAAAATGAGATATTTTTTATATAATGGTTTCAAGGTAATCTAGAATATTAAGAATGTATTTTTTAGAATGTTAGGTTCATTTGTATGAAAATTATTATGTAATGGAATGAAGAGAATTGAAGAGATGTTTTAGATTTGAATTGAATTATTAATTAATTGAAATTTAATAAGATGATGTGATTCTTTGATGATATGGATGTTATTAGTTATGATAATTAACTGGATGAGATTTGAATTCTGTTTAATGGATTGAAAGGATTTAAGGTCTGATATTATCTTGTCAGCTTAAAGAGATTGATTAATTGATGGATTAGAAAGGTACAGGATAGATTAATATTTTACTTCAAATAGGGGAGATCAGTGGAAGAAGAAATAAATAAGATTTTGATAAAATTAAGAAAGAAGAACATACTTGGAAGGGATATCTGAATTGAAAATGTCTTTATTTAAAGTTAATTTGATTACGGTATGGTAAATTTATAAAGCTTTAAAACAGGTTCAGGTTGAATAAATTTAAGCTAGAATTGGACATTTTAAATACACTATGCTATTTGAGGGGAAAAGAGAGGGAATATTTGATGTATTGATTGTAGTATGTATATATGTTTTGTTCTAGGATGTTTGACTACCCCAGCACCATGGTGTGTCCTGAATACTATGTTTTAAGAAATTAAAAAACCAATAAAATTTGTTTTAAAAAAAAAATCCCACCCAGATGTTTGGTTCTGCCTTCAGAGGGCCACTGTTTTTTTTTTTGTTTTTTTTTAGAGGAAGGTCCACCTTCAGACATTGTAGAGTTTTGACCTGGTGTGCTCAAAGCAGACATATCCAGGGTCAGCAACGATCTCCTGACGCTCCGTGCTTGTCCTTCTCCCTTCCTTGAACCCAGCAGACCTACCTGATTCGGTGGTGCCCTTTCTCTTTGTAAGGCACAATGTCCAGTGCGGTGACAGCCCAGGTCTTGGCGATGCTCTCCAGAGCCTGGGAGGGGAAGGACAGCAGCGTGAGAACATGTCACCCCTCCGGTTCTCAGTAGCTGTAGATCAGGGATCTTCCAACTTGGCCCTTTGATGACTTGTGGACTTCAACTCCCAGAATTCCTCAGCCAGGCACATGTGCCTGGCTGAGGAATTCTGGGAGTTGAAGTCCACAAGTCATCAAAGGGCCAGGTTGGAAGACCCCTGCTGTATATGCTTCTCAACTGGACACACCCGAGAGTTGGCGGAAGTCAAGAACCTCTCTAGGCTTCTGAAACCAGCACTTGGGCTTTCTCTGAAGAGGGGAGAGTTTGGTAGAGTTGACCCCCCTCCCCAGCTCTAAACAGACGACGCTACCTGCTCAATGGCCAGTTCCTTGGTGGCCGAAGAAGAAATCTCAGCCACTTTCTCCACGTGTTTGTCCAAGCCCAACTCGATGATATTTTCCAGTCTGAAGTCCTCAGCATCTTGATCGAATGTCCGAAGGACCAAGTCTTTCACCTGGTCCCAGTGCCTGCAGGTAACCAGGAATGAATGAATGAATGAATGAATGTCTATCTATTATCTAATTATCTATCTATCTTCGGCAGAAGCATCACCACCATCACTATCTATCTATCCATCCATCCTTCCATCCCTCTTTCCATCTCTATCCATCCATCCATCATCTCTATCCATCCACCCATCTATCCATCCATCATCTCTATCCATTCATCCATCCATCATCTCTATCCATTCATCTATCCATCTATCCATCCATCCTTCCTTCCATCCATTCATCCATCATCTCTATCCATTCATCTATCCATCTATCCATCCACCATCTCCATCCATCATCTCTATCCATCCATCCATCCATCCATCCATCCATCCTTCCATCCATCCATCCATCCATCCATCCATCCATCCATCCATCCATCCATCCATCCATCCATCCATCCACCCACCCACCCATCCATCCATCCATCCATCCATCCATCCACCCACCATCTCCATCCATCCATCCATCCATCTCCATCCATCCATCCACCATCTCCATCCATCCATCATCTCTATCCATCCCTCCATCCCTTCACGATCCCTCCATCCCTCCCTCCCTCTATCCATCCATCCACCCACCATCTCTATCCATCCATCCATCATCTCTATCCATCCATCTATCCATCCATCCATCCTTGATCAACGTTCTCCTGGGCCCAAGGCCAGGCTAGCGTGCCTCAACTCAGCCCACCCCGGACAGGGATTCCTAGCCAACTCAAGCCGCCTACCTCTCTCGCAAAGCTGGGTTCCTGAGGTCCGTGATCAAGGGCATGGTCCTCTTAAACTGCTCAATCTTGGCCTTGGAGGTCTCAATTATTTCCCAGTTCCGATCCTTCCGTCACAAAAGAGGGGGCAAAAGTGCATTAAATGATGGGAAAGAATTTGATTTCTAGATTGGGGCCGGGTTCTGCCAGTTGTTGATGTTGGACACCTCAGCTTCAGTTCAAGTTCTGGGGCCCATGATGCTCTCTGAGATGGGTTATTTGCTTGCAGATGTTTCGTTTCCCAAGTAGGTAACATCATCAGTGCTAGAAGGGACTGGGATTTGTGGAGAGTGGGGGGGGAGGAGGAGGAGGAGGAGGAGGAGGAGAACTGAGGGGTCCTTGGTGCTCTCTGAACTTAGTGGTTTTCTTGCAGATGTTCCATGACCCAACTAGCTAACATGATGAATGCTAGAAGAGGGTGGGCTTTGAAGAGTTGAGAGAGGAGGAGGAGGAGGAGGAGGAGGAGGAGGAGGAGGAGGAGGAGGAGGAGGAGGAAGAAGAAGAAGAAAAGGGCTGTGGGTTCTTGGTGCTCTCTGAGCTACGTTGTTTTCCTGCAGACGTCTCATGACCCAACTAGGGAACATCCTCAGTGCCAGAAGGGAGGGGGGGGAGGTCTGCTCTCATCTTATACACTAATGACTTGCCCAACTCTCAACGTTGGCGGGAATGTTCTCAGCGGTCTCTTGATTGAATCCCAGTTGACCTGGGTGGTGCCGCAGCTGAGTGGGGAATCCCTCCCTCCATCCTCACATCCCCCTTCCCCCCCCTGAACTCTGAACCCAAGTCCCAAGGGGAGGCTGAAAAGACCCATCGTCCACAATCTCCTTCTCCCACTCTTTCCCCGTCGCAAGGCCCGCTGGGCTCCCTTGCCTTCAGCTCTTTGCTCAGCTTGTTCAGCTTCCGGAAGAGGGCGAAGGCGGTGTTCTCCATCACCTCCGTCTTCAGGGTCTTGAAGCTCCCGTTCTTCCACTCCTCCCAGTGGACCTCCCACTCCTTCGTGATCTCCCAGACTTGCTGGATGTAATCCAGCTCCTGCGGAAACCCAGAAGACGAGACAAGAGGTGGGACGTGAAGCCCAACCTTGGGATCGGAGAACTTCTCTTCAAAAAGAAGGTCACCGGTTCGAAGGTCCTCTCACCCTCTCCAGCTTCTGAAGGTCTTTGGAGGCGGGCTGGTCAATCTTGAAGATGCCCAGGTTGGAGCGCAGGGCGTTCTCCTCCTCCTTCATGGTGGCCAGTAGCTGCCTCATGGCCATGATCTGCTCCAGGGCAGCGTCAGCCGAGACGGCACTGGTGAAGGGACCTGAGAGTGGAGAAGGACAGAAGACCTGGATGACCTCCGTGCTTTGTCTGGGGCTGGCCAGGTAGAAGATTCCTGTGCAGAGGCTTTCAGCGATAAAGCAGTTTAGTTAGAAGATTCCTGTGCACAGGCTTTTACCGATAAAGCAGTTTAGTTAGAAGATTCCTGTGCACAGGCTTTNGAGACGGCACTGGTGAAGGGACCTGAGAGTGGAGAAGGACAGAAGACCTGGATGACCTCCGTGCTTTGTCTGGGGCTGGCCAGGTAGAAGATTCCTGTGCAGAGGCTTTCAGCGATAAAGCAGTTTAGTTAGAAGATTCCTGTGCACAGGCTTTTACCGATAAAGCAGTTTAGTTAGAAGATTCCTGTGCACAGGCTTTTACCGATAAAGCAGTTTAGTTAGAAGATTCCTGTGCACAGGCTTTCAGCAATAAAGCAGTTCAGTTAGAAGATTCCTGTGCACAGGCTTTTACCAATAAAGCAGTTTAGGTAGAAGATTCCTGTGCAGAGGCTTTCAGCGATAAAGCAGTTTAGTTAGAAGATTCCTGTGCACAGGCTTTTACCGATAAAGCAGTTTAGGTAGAAGATTCCTGTGCATAGGCTTTCAGCAATGAAGCCGTTTAACTGGACCTTGTAGGCCTGGTCTTTCGGGCCTGACAGGACCAACCCTCTTCAGTTCCTCTAAGCTGAACGAGGATTCTTCTTGAGGAGTCAGAGATACCAACCAGAAGTTCTCAGCCCTACCATTTTCCCACAACACCCCAAAGAAAACCAGCCCAGTCCACTCCCACCTGAAGAAGCAAAGGATGGTTGGAGAGAAAGCCCATCCTCTTTGTACACAGCAGAGGACGATGGGTCGGAAGGGAGAGGAGGACCAAGCCCAGAGCTATCTGTGGCTGCTCACCATTCATGTCAAAGTCCTGGAGGAGATTTTGGGCCTTCTTCTTGAAGTCATCCGCGCAGTGGATCAGGCCCGTCTTGAACTTCTCCTTGTGTTTCTTCAACATGGTTTCGCTGTCCAGGAGGCACTGCTGGAAAGCCAGCCACTCCGAATTCAAATCACCCAGCAACTGCAGCACCTGGCGGGACGGGAGACCGAACAGCGTTGAGCACAAAAGAGGTGGGAACCGGTGGAGAGAAGCACCACAAAGTTGTGGCGGGCGTGTGGACCAACCAAAGGAGGCCACAGCTAACCTAATACAGGAAATCCTCGACTTACAACCACAATTGGGACCAGAATTTCCATCGCTAAGATTTTTAACCTTTTATGCCACGGTTAAGTGAATCTCTGTGGTCATTAAGTGAATCTCACGGTCGTTAAGCGAATCCGGCTTTCCCCATTGACCCTGCTTGTCAGAACGCCGCAAATGGCGTTCACGGGACCCCAGGATACTGCAACAGGCCGGTATCCATGAAATTTTGTGAAATTTTGATCTCCTGATCGGGGGGATGTTGTGACGGTCATAAGTGCGAGGACCATTCATAAGTCACTTTTTTTCAGTGCTGCTGCAACTTTGGTCGCTAAACAGACAGTCGTAAGTTGAGGACTACCTGTACAGAGGCCATCGACCTCAGCAGGAGGAGAAAAACCGCAATCCACGTCAGCCACGAATCCTCCAGCCATAGACCTACCTCCTCGTCCACGGCCACCTCGTACTTCTCCAGAATGGCAAACTGCTCGTGGATCGGGGGGATCTGCCCCTCGATCTTCAGCAGGTCGTTCTGCAGCGTCTCGTGCAGCTGGAGGCTTCGGCTGAGCTCCTCCAACGTCTGGGGAGGACGGCTGATGCTGCGGGGGCAAAAGGCGCATTTAGGCCAGATCAAAGGAGCCCTTGCGGATTTTACTCGCTAGAGTTGCCGACTAGAGGGGTCGGTGCTTATCCGTGTTTCAAGGCCACTGAGCCGGCACTGTCCGAAGATGTTTCCAGCGTGAAGTCGCGGAGCCCTGTCATCCTCCAGCCGAAGCGCTACCTGTTTATCTACTTGCCTTTGCATGCTTTCGGACTGCTAGGTTGGCAGAAGCTGAGGGGAGGACGGGAGCTCACCCCAGCTCGGTTCTCGAACCCGGGCTGCTGGCTTCCCAGCCGAAAACCCCAGCTGAGCCATCGCAGCATCAGCCATGGGGAGGGGTGGGTGGGAAAAGAGAGGAGGGTGCGGAAAGGGGGTCCCGCAGGGGAGCCCGATCGATGGCGGGACACTCACTCAGCCGCGTTGTCTTGCAGGTAAGCGGTCAGCTCCCTCAAGCGGCTGGTGGCCATCTCCTTGAGCAGGTTGGTCAGCTTGTTCTGCCACTCGTTGCAGTGCTGGACCACGGCGGCCTTCAGGTGGGAGCAGTCCAGCAGCACAAACTGGATGCTCAGCACCGTCTCCTCCCTCTGAACGTTGTTGGCGACCTCCATGTAGCTGGAAGGAGCAGAGAGGCAGAGCGCTGGAAGGGGACCTCGGAGGTCCTCTAGTCCATCGCCCCCCCTGTCCAAGACAGGAGATCCATACGCCATCCAGGACAACGGACTGTCCAGCCTTTTTTTGAAAATGTAAAGATGTTAGAGAGAGAGAGAAGATGGCTGGATGGATGGACAGACAGACATAGACAGAAAGAGATAGAGATAGATTATATAGAGATAGATGGAGAGAGAGAGAGAGATGATGGATGGATGACAGACAGACAGACAGACAGATAGATAGCTGAGATAGATAGATAGATAGATAGATAGATAGATAGATAGATAGATAGATGATAGATAGATAGATAGATAGATAGATAGATAGATAGATAGATAGATAGATAGATAGATAGAGGTATAGAGATGACAGACAGACAGACAAACAGACAACAGACAGACAGAGGTATAGAGAGAGATGACAGACAGACAGACAGACAGATAGATAGGATAGATAGAAAGAGGATAGATAGATAGATAGATAGATAGATAGATAGATAGATAGATAGATAGATAGATAGAGGTAGGTAGGTAGGTAGGTAGGTAGGTAGGTAGGTAGGTAGGTAGGTAGGTAGGTAGATAGATAGATAGATAGATAGATAGATAGATAGATAGATAGATAGATAGATAGATAGATAGATAGATAGATAGAGGTATAGAGATGACAGACAGACAGACAAACAAACAGACAACAGACAGACAGAGGTATATAGAGAGATGACAGACAGACAGATAGACAGACAGATAGATAGATAGATAGATAGATAGATGATGGATACATAGATGATAGATAGATGATATATAGATAGATAGATATGATGAATGGAGGATGGAGGGAGGGATAAATTAGATGTAAACACAGTAGACAGAATAGACACACAAAGAGATAGATCATAGAATCATTGGGCTGAAAGAGACCTTATAGGTCTTCTACTCCAGAGGTCCCCAACCAGGGACCGGTTCCGTAGAGAGAAGTTTTTCCGCGGACCAGAGGATGCGTGCTTTTGTGTACTGCCTGCACCCCACAGATGGGGCTTTGCTTGTTTGTGCGGATTGGTTGCTGGCATGCCGCGACCCGGTACCAGTCCACGGACCGGGGGTTGGGGACCCCTGTTCTAGTCCAATCTCCTGCTCAAGACAGGAGACCAAGACCCCTCCAAATTCTGGGGATGCACAGCTAAGCCATTAAACCAGAGCTAGGCAACCTGGGCTCTTTTATGACTCGTGGACTTCAACTCCCAGAATTCCTGAGCCAGCCACGCTGAGGGGAAAGGGAGAGGTTTCCCAGCTGAGCCATGCTGGCTCAGGAATTCTGGGAGTTGAAGTCCACGAGTCATAAAAGTCAAGGTTGACTACCCCTGCCTTATACCATCCCAGTCAAATGGTGATCCCCTCCATTTTTGAAAGCCACCAGTGTTGGAGCACCCACAACTTCTGGAGGCAAGCCGCTCCACTGATTAATTGTTCTCCCAATCTCCTTATTTCAAGGTTGGATCTCCCTCTGGCCAGCTTCCACCCATTGCTCAGATCTTACGGAGAGCAAATGGAGGCCCTCTTCCCCATGACAGCCCTTCAGGGACCGGCTATCAGGTCTCCTCTAAGCCTTCTCTGTGTTAGGACAGACCAGGGGTAGGCAACCTCGGCTCTTTTATGACTCATGGACTTCAATTCCCAGAATTCCTGAGTCAGCATGGGGGAACTATGGCTCCCTTGATGCCTCGTGGACTTTAACTCCCAGAATTCCTGAGCCAGCGTGAGGGAACTAGGACCCTTTGATGACTTGTGGACTTCAACTCCAGAATTCCTCAGCCGGCGTGAAGGAACTATGACCCTTTGATGACTTGTGGACTTCAACTCCCAGAATTCCTGAGCCAGCGTGAGGGAACTAGGACCCTTTGATGACTTGTGGACTTCAACTCCCAGAATTCCTCAGCCAGCGTGAGGGAACTAGGACCCTTTGATGACTTGTGGACTTCAACTCCCAGAATTCCTCAGCCAGCGTGAGGGAACTAGGACCCTTTTATGACGTGTGGACTTCAACTCCCAGAATTCCTCAGCCAGTGTGAGGGAACTATGACCCCTTTATG
>NW_015391415.1:24023-25632 GCF_001527695.2 Protobothrops mucrosquamatus
ACTTCAACTCCCAGAATTCCTCAGCCAGCGTGAGGGAACTATGACCCCTTTATGACTTGTGGACTTCAACTCCCAGAATTCCTCAGCCAGCGTGAGGGAACTAGGACCCTTTTATGACTTGTGGACTTCAACTCCCAGAATTCCTCAGCCGGCGTGAGGGAACTAGGACCCTTTGATGACTTGTGGACTTCAACTTCCAGAATTCCTCAGCCGGCGTGAGGGAACTATTCTGGGAGTTGAAGTCCATGAGTCATAAAAGAGCCGAGGTTGCCTACCCCTGGGATAGAACTCCATGGATCCAGCCTCAAGGGATACCCCCCAACACACACACTTATTTGGGACGAAAAAGCAAGCCCCGCCTTCCCTAGGCCAGAGGCCTCGGTCCCGATGCACCCGTCTCCCCTAGTTTGCGGGTGCTCGGGGCTGCCGGACCCCCTTCTTCTCTAGGCTGGAGAACCAGCGGCGGGAAAACGGTGGGGCTACTTAGCATGCAGCAAAGGCTGTGGAGCTGCGGAAGAGCAGATGTTCTGCTGGCCCCGTAATGAAGCTGGAGCACCTGGATGTCACCTACAAGAATTCCGGGCTTCCTCTAATGAATCCCCTTAATCTAATGATCCTCCCTCTAATCCTGGCTCCGGTGGTCGACTTCGGAAAAAGCCCCAGTGGGATTGCTTGATTGATCTCCGGGACGGAGGGGAAAGGAAGGAAGGAAGGAAGGAAGGAAGGAAAAAGAGGAAGGAAGGAAGGAAGGAAAAAGAGAAGGAGGGAGGGAAGGAGGGAGGGAGGGAAGGAAGGAAGGAAGGAAGGAAGGAAGGAAGGAAGGAAGGAAGGAAGGAAAGAAAAAGAGGAGGGAAGGAAGGAAGGAAAAAAGCAGAGGAAAGGAAGGAAGGAGAGGAAGGAAAGAGAAATCGAGAGGAAGAAAGGGAGGAAGGAAGGAAGGAAGAAAAGGCGAGAAAGAGGAAGGAAGGAAGGAAGGAAGGAAGGAAGGAAGGAAGGAAGGAAGAAGGAAGGAAGGAAAAAGAGAAGGCAGTAGGGAGAGAAGGAAGGGAAGGAAAAAAGCAGAAGGAGGGAAGGAAGGAGAGGAAGGAAAGAGAAATGGAGAGGAAGAAAGGGACGAAGGAGGGAAAGAAGAAAAGAAGGAAAGAAGAAAGGAAGGAAAATAAAGAGAGGAAAGAAGGAAGGAAGGAAGGGAGGGAGGGAGGGAGGGAGAGAGGGAGGGAAGGGAGGCAGAGGAAGAAAGGGAGGAAAGAAGGAAGGGAAAGAGAGAGAGAGAGAGAGAGAGAGAGAAAGAAAGAAAGAAAGAAAGAAAGAAAGAAAGAAAGAAAGAAAAAACCTGACTTTTCCCACCATCCTTCATTGTCCAGAGACCTCAACAACCTGCCAAAACGACCCCCCCCCCACTTGGTGAGCGGGGGGGGGGGCTAGGAGGAAGGAGAGGAACTTTGAGACCCCTTTTGTTAATTGAAATGTAGCCTTTTTGATTATTTCCCTCTCCCGGAGTCATCCAAGCAAGGGAGGCCAGCAGGTGGAGAACGCTCCCAGCCCCCAAGGGGACTTATTAAATCTTCCGGTTTCTTTAATTAATTCCCTGTTAATGGGTCACTCACTG
>NW_015391416.1:0-1324 GCF_001527695.2 Protobothrops mucrosquamatus
CACTTGTTGTTTGTAACTTATGTTTAATGTTTGTAATTATGATTTATGATCTATGACATATCACTTTGTTGTTGTATATATGTACACTGACAGCTTATGCACCAGAGATAAATTCCTTGTGTGTCCAATTACACTTGGCCAATAAAGAATTCTATTCTATTCTATTCTATTCTATTCTATTCTATTCTATTCTATTCTAGTCTAGTCTAGTCTAGTCTAGTCTAGTCTAGTCTAGTCTAGTCCAGTCCAGTCCAGTCCAGTCCATGCCAGTCCAGTCTTTCTAAATGCAGTCTACACTCCAGGTAAATTAATGTGATTATTTCTCCAAGGTAACTGCTTGTTAGAGCTCCTTGTTGATGCAATAAGCCTTACTATTTAAGATTACTCAGTTCAGATTTAAAACAAAACAAAACAAAACAGGCAGGCCAGCCAAAAATGCCAGAGAAGAGGTGACCATTTAAATTTTGGGTAGCAAATGTATTTGTATATATGTTTAAGGTTTTTAAGGGAGTTTTCCCCAAACTGGAAATGTAGGTGACCCTCCAAATTTCCACAGGTCAAAAATATCACAATACTTCAGAAAGTATCTACTGGGAAAATTACAACTGACTTGTCAATTTGCTGCAGCTTCTACTTTATTATTTTCTTTCCTTTGAAGATCTAACATAGAGAAATTGCATTTCTTTCTCCTGAGCAACTTTGGTAACCAGGGAAAAAAATTCTGCCAACAGTGGATCCTTTTGAGCTATGACAATATGTAGTGAAATAACATAGAAAAACAGTTCTAAATACAGTATATGGCCATAGGAATAAACAATCTGATGCTCTCTAGAATATTTGAACTACATCACTTTGTCCTTGAAGCAAACATGATTATTCTAAGATTATCAATGCATATATCATGGCCAACTAAACATTTAATTTTGGCTCTCCTACACCCCTATTGAACCTGCTAAATACTACATCAATTGTTCCTTATTCTTTTTTTGGTTCAATTTCATATCTGAAATATTGAAAGTTAGCTAGGTAAAGTCTTACAAAGGGTTTCAAGGTTGTGGCTAATCAAAAAGCACCAATACACCAAGAAGCTTTACTAGAATTACTGGGCTATACTGGATAATGGTGATATCTTCGAGACCGTCTTCTGCCGCAGATTGCCTCCCATCGACCGGTACGCTCCCACAGAGCGGGCCTCCTCAGGGTGCCGTCGGCCAAACAGTGTCGGCTGGCGACCCCCAGGGGGAGGGCCTTCTCTGTGGGAGCTCCCACCCTGTGGAACGAACTCCCCCCAGAGATCCGGATTATTCCGGATCTCCCCTCCTTC
>NW_015391416.1:1531-10528 GCF_001527695.2 Protobothrops mucrosquamatus
GAATCCAGGAGAACACCCAAGTTGCGGACCCGATCTGAGGGGGCCAAAGTTTCGCCCCCTATAGTCAGCGATGGAGTCAGCTGACTATGCCGGGGCGCCGGCAACCACAGCCACTCGGTCTTGGACGGGTTGAGTCTGAGTCTGTTCCTCCCCATCCAGACCCTCACGGCCTCCAGGCATCGGGCCATCACGTCAATATGACATTCAGCGTACAATGTATGTTAGATGTAATGGTGAAGTAACGACTGCAGTTTACTAGTCTGATCCATTTGTCTGTGGTCATGGCATGGAGGAACTACACTATTTCAGCCACACTTTAAATCTGAGGAAAAAGCTAACATCATGTTGACATTAAAAATGCAGGGACCTGAAAGTAAGACCTGCATAATTTAAATAAAGCTTTCAACCACAATTCTCAAAAAAGAAAGCAAATCTAAAGGATGTTTGGTCTGAACTTCTGCTTGTTTCTTTCTACCCTGCATTCTTTTCTGGATGCCCATGTTCAGTTAAGCTTGTCACATCAAGTATGGGCTTCACATCATGGGCTTCAGCAAATTGCAAAACAACATAAGAACAATTGTGTTGGAGCAGACCAGATGTCCACTTCTGTTTCCACCAAATGCCAATATCAAATTACTCATAGTATCAATCGTTTCAAACAGCTATCATGGGAAGCCAATAATCTGGAAGACATTCAAAGCTTCCTTATACTGCCCAAATAGCAAATCTGTCTATAAGAACAAATATTTAAGTGGCTTCTTTTCACTCTGAAAGCAAGGTCACTATACGGTGATCTATGTTGTGCTATGCTATTCTATGCTATGCTATGCTGCAATTATAGTCAAATATGAAAAATATGAAGATGGATTCTTTGATATTCACGTTAATCTTCACTAGCAGCTGAAGCTGTGCCTTAAAACAGAGTAAAAACAGAGGCTCTGGTCTTTAATTTTATATTTTTTCCTAAATTTCAGATAGAAGGAAACAAATACTTTTACATACATGTACATTGAACTTTACACAATGGTCCAATACAAAGTAAATGAAATAGGAAAATAGTCCTTAAATAATCTTTTCTGTTATCCATCCTTTCCACTTCTTCATTTGATTCAAGCATAAAGTTATGAATGCATTCTTACAATTTTGGGAAAAGATGGAAATTGCATGGAATGAAATCTAGACTATGTGTCAGATGGCATAAGAAGGTAGGATTTTTTCCCTCTCCTCATTTTTTTCTTTTCCCTTCCCCCCCCCTTTTTTTTTCTTCTTTTCATCTGGAGAGCCTATTGGATTATAAATGTTTAGTCTCAGAACTACTTTAAGGACAGTGGAAGCTTAACTGTTGGTGATTTTCTTTAGAGAAGGCTTTATGGACTATTAATTTTGAATAGTAGGACCTTGCAGATTATAAATTTTGACTGAGTGATAATCTTGGATTTTGGACAACTACTCTGGAAGTGAGCCTCACAAACAGAATTGGATTGCAATTTTTTTTTTCTTCTTTGTTCTCCCTTCTTTTTCAGGGAGTTTATTGGATTACAGAGACTATAGGCAAGAATTATAAGAATTATTTAAGACAAATTTAAATGATATATTGTGGTACTGAATACAAGATTAATGGTTTGGTATAAGGCAGACATCTGGGGAAAGTATTAGAGTTGATAAAAATTTTGGGAGATAGAATCAAAAATGAGTGTTCCAAATTTAGCTAAAACTGGCAAGAAAACACCTTCAGCCCCGTCCTCCACTTCTGCAAGTCCTGTATCAGAGATCAATCTAATCAATGCTTCCACAAGAAAAATCTAACAATTTTCAGAAGAAGATGCAAGCGGCATTACAAGCAATCCAGGAGACAATCTCCTCTCACAAAGAAGATACAAGGAAAAACCATGAGGAGACAAAAGACAACTTTGAGAAAATGATTCAAGAAATTCATAACATAAACTCTCAACTAGAAAGCTTCTGACAGAAGGTTACAAAGAATGAACAAAGAATTCATAAAATAGAAGACAAGTCAGTAGACACTGATCAGAAGATGGAAGAAATAAAAAATGAAAATCAGAGGCTGATGCAGGCAAATAGAGAATTGGAGGATTCAATAGCAGTTTTGGAAATGGAAAAGGCATCTTATTTTTTAAGATTTCAAAATGTAATGGAGGACAAAGAAGAGGATCTCACGGATTTGATGACAGAGCTATTGGCTGAAGCACTGGAAATCGAGAAACAGGAAATGGAAGGAGAGATAGACCAGATATTTCGAGTCAGTTCAAGCTATGCGAGGAGAAATAAAGTCCCTAGAGAAGTACATGTTAGATTTGTTAAAAGATCTATAAGAGATGAGATATTGAGAAGAGCGAGAGATGATCCTCTGCATTATAAAGAAAAGGTAATTATAGTACTGAAGCAGATCCTCAGAAGGATAAGAAAAAGGAGTGAACTTCAGATGGCTGATTCTGGAAGGGATTTTAATTAATTGGGACACAAAAAGATACAGATTGGACTCTGTACTCAAGGCAATGGAATTTTGCGAGAGATACAAAGCTTTTTTGGAAGAGGAAAGTCTGGAATTTCATGCAGAGAGAAAAGCAAAAAAACAGGAAGAGATAGCAATAGAAGGAGCAGCCAAACCAAGGGAAGAAGAAGAAACAGAAAAAACAAACATAGAAGAAGGGGCAAAAGCAAGAGAACAAAGACAGATAAAAAAACTAGGAGAATCAAACCTAAATATAATTGAAGAAGATGGAGAAAGAAAATGTGATTCTTTCAATGAATATAAATGGATTCAACTCCCCACAAAAATTACACAACTACAAAAATTAAAAGTGGATATAGTCTGTCTCCAAGAAACTCATATTAAAAGACAACATCGCAAACTGTTGGAACAACCAAAATATCAGGAAACTTCACACTAGCACAACAAAAGAGGAATAGCTTTATATATCAAAGAGACATTGAACCTGAAACAAGTCTATGCAGATGAAGAGGGAAGAATATTAGAATAGAATAGAATAGAATAGAATAGAATAGAATAGAATAGAATAGAATAGAATAGAATAGAATAGAATAGAATAGAATACCCATCTCAGACAGTTGAATGTCTAGTCTCTTCTTAAAAATCTTCAGTGATGGAGTGCCCACGATTTCTGGGGGTAAGCTTTTCCACTGGTTGATTGTCTTCACTGTCAGGAAGTTTCTCCTTAATTCCAGGTTGCTTCTCTCTTTGATCAGTTTCCAACTATTGTTTCTTGTCCTTCCCTCTGGCACTTTGGTGAACAACCTGGCCCCCTCTGCCTTGTGGCAGCCCCTCAGATACTGGAATACTGCTATCATATCTCTCCTATTTCTTCTTTTCTTTAGACTAGCTAACACCAAATCCCTCAGCCATTCTTCATATGTTTTAGTCTCCAGGCCTTTGATCCTCTTAGTTGTTCTTCTCTGAATTTTTTTCCAAATTCTCAACATCTTTTTTGTGATATGGTGACCAAAATTGTTGCAGTATATTAATGGTGGGAATAATGATAAATCAAAAACAGATATTGATAGGAGCAATATATGTTCCTAATAACAAACAAGAATAATTTTATCAAAAATTAAACAAAAAAATAGTGGAATTGGAATATCAAAACATCTGTTTAATGGGATAGTTTAATGCAATAGTAGATGGAAAGCTGGAGTACAGAAGTAGCAAAAGAAGGAAAAAAGGAAGAAATACACTACCTAAGATTTTCTTTAAAATGGCAGAAGAAATCTGTATACAGGATATATGGAGAGAAAAGAACCCCCAAAAATCACATACATTTACACAAACAGGCACAAATCATGGTCTAGAATTGATATGATATGGATATCCCCTGAATTAAGCACAATTATACAAGAGATTGAGATAGAAACCAACCTATGGGCAGACCATAATCCGATAAAGATGACTTGGAGAGGAGCTAAGAAAAAACTAAGATACTCTGAATCAATCTTTACTGAAAGAGAAAGAATTTATACAAATAGCAACAAAGGAAATTGATTTTTCTTTAAAATAAACAAAAAAGAAGAGACATTGCTTAAAAATGTGTGGGATATAGCTAAAACATACTTTAGAGGTTTGGCTATAATTTACATAGGGAAAAAGAATAAAGAAAAAATGCAACAACAAATGAAGTTAAAAGAGGAATTTATAAAATTGGAATTGGAACTACAAAGAGATCCACAAAAGAAAACTCTTAAAAAGCAAATAGAAATAATAAAACACAAATTAAACCTAGCAGAGGCTGAAAAAATGGCTCAACAAATTAAAAGGGCAAAACAAAACTTTTCTGAAAATGCTAGTAAGCTGGGTAGATAGCTAGCATACAAACTGAAAAAAAGAGAGAAAAATTGATAAACAAACTACAAGATTCAAAAGGCAATTTATAATTCCAAAATGACATAATCAAAAAAATAATCAAAGACTTTTACAAGACACTTTACGATGCAGAGGAAATTTCACAAGAAAAAATAAAGCTAACTTACCAAAAATCTCAGAGAATATCCAAAATATGTTAAATGAAAAAATATCAATGATGGTGGTAACGGAGGCCATAAAAAGGCAAAAAAAAATGATAAGACCCCGGGTCCAGATGGGCTACCTGCAGACTTTTATAAATGCCTACAAGATACATTAAACCCATTAATGAAAGAACTACGTAATTCAGGGGTATCAAACTCCTGGCCCGCAGGCCGGACAAAACCACACCCACCCCATTGCCAGCAATGGGGAAAAAGCTCCGATACATCATGCGACGTCACGTGACAAGTTTGACATGTCTGATGTAATGAGAGGCTAAAATACCAAATACTTGGACAGAAGCCAATATTACTTTAATACCCAAAAAGATTCAGACTTGACACAGATAAAAAATTATAGACCAATATCTCTATTAAATGTGGATTTAAAAAAATGCTTCAATAATAGCAGAAAGGTTAAAGAGATTTTTAATTGAATTTATACATGCAGACCAAAATGGATTTTTACCTAAGAGACAAATAAAAAACAATTTAAGAATGATTTTAGATGCCTTGGAATACTATGAAATGCACCCAGGGAAGGAGATGGCATTAATATTCCTAGATGCACAGAAGGCTTTTGATAACATAAACTGGCAATTCATGATTCAACAACTAAATGAAATGGATTTTGGAGAAAACTTTGTAAATACAATTAAAACAATCTATCATAGACAAATAGCTAAAATAATCGTAAATGGAGATTTTACAGACAATTTTAACAGTAAAAAAGGCACAAGACAAGGATGCCCATTATCCCCATTATTGTTTATATTATAACACTGGAAGTATTAAATAGAAATATTAGGCAAGACTCAGAAATTAAAGGAATGAAGATAAAAGATGAAAAATATAAACTACAAGCATTCACAGATGACTTGGTTTTCATATTAGAAGAGCCCCTTGTGACAAACCCCAAGCTTCTGAAAAAGATAGAAGAATTTGGAGAAGTGGCAGACTGAAAATAAATAGAGAAAATACCAAAGTGGTAACCAAAAATCTTACAGATAAACAAAAAAAAAAACCAATTGTCAGAAAAAACAGATTTTCAAATAGTTAAGAAAGTTAAATACCTGGGGATATACTTAACAGCAAGATGTGCAACAATAAAAGAAGACAACTACATAAAACTATTAAAAGAAATAAAACAAGACCTGGATAAATGGAAAAACCTACAACTCTCAATGTTAGGGAGAATAGCAATGGTGAAGATGAATATCTTACCAAAATTACTCTTCTTATTTCAAACAATACCTATAAAATTGGGGAATTTTTTTTTTGATGAACTAAATACACTGATCTTGAAAATTATTTGACAAGGGAAAAAAAACCAGAATTAGATTGAAAATGCTACAAGAAACGAAACAAAATGGGCTGCCAGATTGGGCCCTATACTATTAAGCATCTGCAGTAATATGGATAAAAGAATGGATAACCCTTAGACATAAAAGATTACTATACCTAGAAGGCACGACCTACAACTTGGATGGCATGCTTTCCTATGGTATGGGAAGAATAAAATACATAGATACTTTCAAAACCACTATATAATAATAATAATAATGATAAAGTTGGAAGGGACCTTGGAGGTCATCTAGTCCAACCCCCTGCTCAGGCAGGAAACCCTATACCATTTCGGACAAATGGCTGTCCAGTTTCTTCTTAAAAGCTTCCAGTGTTGGCGTGTTCACCGCTTCTGGAGGCAGGTTGTTCCACTGGTTAATTGTTCTAACTGTCAGGAAGTTTCTCCTTAGTTCTAGGTTGCTTCTCTCTTTGGTTAGTTTCCACCCGTTGCTTCTTGTCCTGCCTTCAGGCGCTTTGGAAAATAGCTTGACTCCCTCTTCTTTGTGGCAGCCCCTGAAACATACTTCTTTTAGAATGGGAAAAGGTAAAAGTGAAAATTTACATGAAAATACCTGAAGGAAAACTAAAATCTAGACAAAAACTAGAAGAACAGGGTATTGATCTATCATGGTGGCCATACCTGCAAATGAGATATAAAAAGATGCTAAAACATCTGGATTCTATAAAGAACAGACAAAATTTGACCAGATACTATTGGCATCAGATGAAAAAGATGCTATGTTTAAAGATGGAAGATAACAAGTTAAAGAAACAATGATAACCTGGTCAAAAAACTCTGGGCATAACATAGAGCTAGAAAACTAGCAAAGACTTTGGGAAATAAATTCTAAAATAACAAAGATGGTGGCCTACAAAGAAAATCTATATAAAATATTTTACAGATGGCACTTACCACCTGCAAGGTTAGCAAAAATATTATAAAATATGTCTAGCAACTGTTGGAAATGTAGACAAAAACCAGGCACATATTATCATCTTTGGTGGACATGCCCTAAGACTAAAAGATTTTGGTCAAGAATACATATATAGTTAGAGGAAAATGACAAAAAAAACCACAAAGATTTTAAGCCAGAATTATTTCTATTAGGTATAATTGCAGGAAATTATGAGAAAGAATGTGTATATTTAATGTTACATATATTAACAGCTATGAGAACTGTATTTGTTCAACATTGGAAAGATGAAGAATCTTTCCAGCGGAGGAAGAGATAATCAGGAAAATTTTGGACTGTGCAGAAATGGACAGACTGACATTGAAAATGAAAGAGAAAGAAGATTTAGAATACTTTAGGTTTAAAACATTGGATACATTTTATCAATGGCTAGAAAAACGAGGTAGAGGGAAAGGAGTTTAACATGTACTAGTAAGTTAAATATTGGAACCCAGAGAACATGTTGCTGATAAAATATTAAGGACTTGTGATTATAAAAAATTAATAAAATATGGTTAAAACAAAAAAGAAGGTAAGATTCTACTATGCAGTTGTGTCTTATGTAACATGCCAAAAACCGGGCCACGCAAGCAAGGGAAGCCCCATCCATGGGATGCAGAAAGCACATGAAACCACGGCCCCTCTCCCCACAGAACGGGTCCCTGGTACCTAAAAGGTTGGGGGCTCTGACTTAAATCATACTGATGATGACTCGGTGCAGGTTTCTATTTCACAAACCAAAACAACAGAAGGCAACTTCCCCCCATCTGAAAGAATAGATGCTAAAGAACACATCAGAGTTTCTAATATGTCAGTATTGCCATCTGTTGGTAATTTACCACAATGGAAATATTATTTTTTACCCAACCCTGGTGTATATATCTATGTGTCCTCTTAAGTTAAAAAAAAGAAAGAATTGGGTCTTCTTAAGAATAGTGGATAACTTTTCTTGTTAAAAAGTATTTCAAGTCATAAACCTTTCTATTTGTGAGCACTTGTGTTATTCAGTATTTCTTACTTCCCCTCATTTCCAGACTATCCTCAAAATATTAATAGCATCACATTCACTGCATCTTTCTTAGAATAATTAAAATGGACTCTTGAATAATGAAAGGCTTGATTGAGCCTTCATTAATAAAAAAGATTTAAAATAGATGATAACTATCAATCTATCTGCCCTGAATGGTTATTTATTATACCCCCAGGTAACAAAACACTCACAACAAATTAAAAATCAATGTAATGGTGATTTGCATTGACTTCACATCTTCTGAACTTTATGGGCCAAATGTAGTTCTTTAGATTTCTCTGGAATGTCTCCATGCCATCTGAAATAGGTTTGCCCCTATTAAAACAATAAATGAGCACTGCAGATGTTCTCAGTTTTGCAATAATTGGGGGAACGGATGTGGCAGCTTGGGCCTCTATGCTAACTATAGCACAATGTACATAACACCCATAAATTATGGATTTCCATCTGACTTACTATATCAGAGCAGAGTGTATAATTCTGTGGAGAACGGGACAACTCGCCACAGTCACCTCGCCATGGTCAACTTGCCACAGCCAATTCACCATGGCCAACATCCCGTGGGACAACTTGCTGCAGGACAATTCAACAATTTAATTATTTAAAATAATTTAATTGTTATCATTCACATTTCACATTGTTCTTTCTTTCCATCTTTTTTTTTTTAGTGATTCTGTTCCACTATTTCTTCAGTATTAGTGTAACTCTTGTCCTGTGGCGAGTTGTCCTATGGCGAGTTGGCCATGGCGAATTGTCCTGCAGCAAGTTAACCGTAATGAGTTGGTTGCAGTGAGCTGGCCTTGGCGAGCTGTCATAGACCCGATTCTGTGTGAGGCTGCCTCTGAAGCTGATTTGGAAACTTCAACTGATATAGAATGGAACTGAAATAGAAAGGGAGCTTAGCGTGCAGACAACATGACCTTTAAATTGTACTGCTTCCTGGAATGTACCCAAAATTAGTTTAAAGTGAGGACTTTGAATTTTGGGCCAAGTAACTTGAAACACTGTTTTTGAACGAGTTAGTCGGCCTAAATTAAAAGGTCAGGTGCTAATCTCTTTTCATATGCTCCCTGTTCAAGGCAGTCAGGCTGCAGATTGCTACAAAAGGACCATTGTCAGCTGCTATTCAATGCA
>NW_015391416.1:11345-14548 GCF_001527695.2 Protobothrops mucrosquamatus
CAAAACAAAATAAAACAAGAATTTTATACAGCCCAGAAAAAAATTCTTGAGTTTTTTTAAAGCCTTGATTAGACCAACTGAATGCTTCCACTTGTGTGTGTGTGTGTGTGTGTGTGTGTGTGTGTGTGTGAGAGAGAGAGAGAGAGAGAGAGAGAGAGAGAGAGAGAGAGAGAGAGAGAGAGAGAGAGAGAGAGAGAGACTCTTGATGGACCTTCAAACAGCTAAGACTCCTATTTTGTTTTATTTTATTCTATTGTCCATTAACATCCAAATACCTCCCCTAATTATTAACATTGAGGCTGAACAGAATTTATAAAAGCATGTTATAGGAAAACATCAAAACCTGTGTGAAATCACTTTCTTCATCAGCTTGATGGAACTAAAGAGATGCCAGCTTAGGTAGAAAAGAGATTTCAAAATCCTAGTACAAGCTACATAAATCCTAAAATAATTCATCAGATGTCCATGAGAGATCTTTCAACCCTGCTTGAATAATCAGGTGCTTTCATTAAAAGCAGGGAAAGGGTCTGCTAATTAATTACTTTGCCACATCTCTCTAAGTAGATGTTCTGCCCTAGATAAGTGAATACCCACCATTTACTCCAAACCAATCTTTCCCAAGAGGGGCAGGGAAGTCTATCAGAGCAATGTCAGGTCCAGTCTCGGCTTTCTTCTCTGATTTTGCAAGATGCTCACATCTGGAAAAAAAACAGGTTGAGTTGTGAGAAAGAAAAAAACAAAAATATCTGACTTAGTCACTAGGCAGATTAGATGGCTCTTCAGATTTTGGGGGGCAGGGCTGGGAAAATAAGTTGGGGCCAAACAAGATTGGGAAATTTATTCCAAAGGATTTTTTCCCCTCCTCCATCTTCTATCAGCATGGACTTAGCATAATACTGTATGTGAAGTCAATAACTGGCTGCATTGGCACATTTGGTTCTAATTTGGGTTTAACCGACTCGACTAAACTTCTCATATGCAGCAACAGGTGGAGAAGAGAAGAGCGTGTGAGCTAGGAGCCCTGATCACACAGATGGTTGCCAAAACCTGAGGGAAACCCCAAGTGCACATCTGATTGTAGATCATTTGCTCCATCAGTAGTTAAAGACAACTATAGGATTGCAAAAATATTTGAGATGAGAAAATACAGATCAAGATATAATCCCAACGTTAAGAACAAAGCAAAATGAATATCTAAATTGGAGAGAAAGATTATTACCTAGTTGACAATTAATTGTGCTCTATAGAGCACGGATGTCAAACTCGCCATGTCACGTGATGTGTCGTATCGTGACTTTTTTCACATTGCCGGAGCTGGCCTGCGGGTCGGAAGTTTAACACCCCTGGTATAGAGGATTAGAAAGAAGATATTAGCAATTAAATGAGCAATATCAGAGAACTGATCCTTAATGCTAAATTATTAGGTGTCTTTGACAGACTAAAAGTGTTATAAGATAAAGTGGAAGAAATTTGCCTATGATGCATGAATACAATGAATTTGTATAACTGAAAAAATATCCTGCTTTCCTCCATGAATACAATGACATAACTTTCCTTCCTTTCTTTCTTCCTTCCTTCCTTCCTTCCTTCCCTTTTCTGGGTTTGGATATGGAATTCCTTCTAGAAAGATTGGCTTTTGTCTTATTAGCAAAGCCCCATTTTTTTGGGATCACTTTTTGACCAAGGTAACCCTACCTAGGGCTGTTGCCAAGGTAACTCTCAGCTTTATTCCCAGGGTTACTGAAACTATTGGGTTTCAGTATCAACTGGCCTTACATCTGCATAAGACAAATAGGATTATTTGGTAAATCATGCAATTTGTACCTACAGAGTTTTTAAACCAATGCAGGACTCCTCAAAGCTTTTCTAGAATGTGTCTAGGTCAAATTGGTTTTCATATAATTCAAGGGAGAGTAGAACTTTACTATACTGCCTTTGAATTCTGAATCCATGCCCCAACTAATAAATGTTGTCTTGGATTTAGACAAAATTTGGAGAGAGTCTCATGGTCCCACTTCACAAAACTACCAGTATTTTGCCAGGTCACATGTTTAATACATAATCTGATAGGCATTTCCATCTAAACAGGAAGAGTGTGTGTTTCTAAAATCATTGTATTAAAGAGTGATGAGGTAAAAAATGATAAATTCAGTTTATCTCTTTGTACCACATTGTACAATTTCCAAAAGAGTGCTGCCATGATTTCTAATAACACCTTTTCTTCTCCTTTTCACTCAAGCCTTCTTTGACTATCTGTCAAATATTTCTAGAAAGAAATATAAGACAGTCTACTCAATTTCCCTCCACATTCAGAAGCTTCTTCATTTTTATTATTTCTTGCTTTGCATTTTGATCATATGCACAATATGTTGATTTCAGCTGCAGTGCTATATACTGCATATGTTGGAGTCAGACACACTAAAACTATGAGGCACCTGAATAAATGTGTATAACTGTGTAGCAAATATTCCAAACAGAGAATCTGCCAAGCTGTCAGCTCATTATGTGATAAACAGATATCTACATGAAGATCAAAGTATAATTTTGTTTTTTTATAGATATTCCATTCTAGTGCTTTTCTTATAACATGCTGATAGGGTAATTGAAAATGTATTTGTCTACTTTTATCCATGAAATGGTACTCAAATATTAATTTAGAAAGAAGAATGATAGCTTGACAACACAGGGGTGATAGATTTTATTCATCTGCTTAAAAAAAATAGTCCAAAGAACATTTTCTTTTTTGATCAGTTTTTTTTAAAGCAAACAAACAATGAAGAGTTTTCTTACAATTCACAAGTTCTCAGAAATCAGTCTGGATTTTTATTTTTTTCTGATGCTGCATCAGAAATTTGTAAAGATATTCAGGCCAAAGACAAAAACTTAACCTTCCCCTACTATGCTAGCCGATTTTAGTTTTTGTATCTATTTCTATCAAAATAGATCTTAAAGATGCCCCCATAAGGTCCATCATTCCTGCAAATCAACACTCATTCAAATGATCACTAGTGGGGTTAAAGCTTGAATATCTAGGGCAGAGGCCCTACTCAGCATAAATCTATGGATAATGCTTTGGCCTATACCTCACTTTCAAAGGATGGCGATAGGGCCCTTACGTTGATTGATCATTTACCATTATGTCTTTTTCAATTCCTAGCAACCACATAGATATATCCATGCACCTTGTTACTGGTCATCCTTCT